>NW_026551324.1:0-2488 GCF_027596085.1 Anoplopoma fimbria | reverse complement strand
GGGTTGGACGATGGTGGAGGAACAGCCAATGGTGTGAGACCTGCAGAGAATGAGAGGGGAGACACAGGAAAACAACCACACACGCATATCAATTCCCACCCATAAGAGCAACATTACAAGACATGAGAAAGGGCATCCGCACACATATTCTCGGAGCCCTTCTTGTGACGAATCACCAGGGTTGTACCCCTGTACAATCAGCGCCCACCGCATGAGGCGCTGGTTCTGATTATACATCCGTGGAGAAATACCAGTCTGGCACTCATTGAACTTCCGTGAGAAGTAGCAGACCGGATGGTCCTCCTGGATAAGAACGGCACCGGCACCTACGTTACATGCGTCTACCTCCATCTTGAATGGCTTCTCAAAGTCAGGAGCCACCAGAACAGGGGTACTACATAGCAGAGCCTTAACAGAAACAAAAGCGTGTTGGCAATCTGGAGACCACGCAAACGGGACCAAGGGGCTCAACAGACTAGTCAGCGGGGCGACAACAGAGGAAAAGTTCCTACAGAAACCACGATAATACCCAGCCATACCCAAGAAGCGGCGCAGCTCACGCCGGGTGGTGGGCACTGGGAAGGCAGTGATAGCAGTCACCTTAGCCTCCACGGGGCGCACTTCACCACCCCCAACCTGTTTACCAAGGTAAGTAACGGTAGCCCTACCAAACTCACATTTTGCCAAATTCAGCGTCAAGGAAGCCCTCGCCAAACGCTGGAACACTGTTGTCAAGGTATCCACATGAGCAGCCCAATCAGACGAATACACAACCACATCATCGAGGTATGCAGCACAGTGTGGGACGTCAGCTAAAACAATATTCACCAAGCGCTGGAAAGTGGCAGGTGCATTCCGCATCCCAAACGCCATCACTGAGTACTGCTGAAACTTGTCTGGAGTGACAAATGCGGAGATCTCCGAAGCACGAGCAGTAAGTGGGACTTGCCAATATCCCTTTAACAGATCCAGCTTTGTCACATACCGGGCAGACCCAATGGTGTCCACACAATCATCAATACGTGGCAACGGGTATGAGTCAGGAACCGTGACTGCGTTCACCTTCCTATAATCCGTACAGAAACGGAACGTGCCATCCGGCTTGGGTACCAAGAGGCATGGTGAACTCCAAGGGCTAGAGCTCGAAGACGCCAGATTATTCTCTACTAAATAAGACACCTCCTGTGACATGATCAACCTTTTCGTAGCGTTAACGCGGTATGGATGCTGCACCTCCCACATCTATATCATGTTTCAAAACGTTGGTCAGGGAAGGAACATCACCGAACAGACAAGGGAACCCACGTATTAGGGCTACCATGTCAGCCCTACGTTCCTCATCCAGATAGGCCAGATGCGAGTCAAGAGATAACAGCATCCGAGAGTTCAACAACCGAGGGGTCTGTTGAGGAGCACTCCGCAACTCCAATCCATCCTCGTCACCCTCAGTAACCTGGTAGGAGCCTGGAACCAATACAGCTGGAACGGCAGACTTGACTGTGGGACCCGTAGACCCTTCTACGGAGTCCTCACGAGGAGTAACTTTTGCATGATACAACTTAAGCATGTTAACATGGCAAACTCTTGCCTTGCGCCTCCGATCTGGGGTCTGTATAACATAATCTGTGTCACTCAACTTCCGTCCCACACAATAAGGACCGGAGAAACGGGCAGAGAGAGAGGATCCGGGAATGGGCAGCAGAACTAGAACCTGGTCCCCCGTCTGCAGCGAACGTGGGACAGCCTTCTCATCAAAGTGACGCTTCATCCGCTTCTGTGAGGCGGACAGAGCTTCCTAGCGAGGGCACAGGCACTGTGCAACCGTTCACGGAACCGGCTCACATAAGTTAACACATTTTGAGAAGAAGCACTACCCGAGATAAGCTGGTCTTTCAGAACTCTGAGAGGGCCGCGTACCGTATGTCCAAAAACAAGGTCAGCCGGACTAAACCCTAAGGACTCCTGAACGATCTCACAAACCGCAAACAAGGCAAAAGGAACACCCTCATCCCAGTCCCTCCCGGTCTCGAGACAGTACTTTCGCAGTACGGACTTAAGCGTTTGGTGCCAACGTTCGAGGGCACCTTGAGACTCAGGGTGGTAGGCACTGGAAACTCTGTGTGTAATAGACAAAGATGTCAATACCTGCTCAAAAAGGTTAGAAAGGAAATTAGTTCCTTGATCAGTTTGCACAACTTTCGGGAGCCCAAACGTCGAGAAAAACTTAACCAAAGCCTTGACTACTGCCTGAGCAGTGATTTTCCGAAGGGGAATAGCCTCAGGATAACGTGTAGCAACACACATAATCGTCAATAAAAACTGGTTACCAGTCCTAGACTTAGGCAATGGGCCAACACAATCAACTAACACATGCTCAAAAGGCTCACCTAACGCGGGGATCGGACAGAGAGGAGCGGGTGGAATAACCTGGTTTGGTTTTCCTGTGACCTGACAGGTGTGACAAGTACGGCAGAATGCAGCTACATCA
>NW_026551323.1:0-864 GCF_027596085.1 Anoplopoma fimbria | reverse complement strand
TCAAAAGTGATGTTATTTTTCAAAATTGACGATATTTTTCAAAAGTGAGGATATTTTTCAAAAGTGAAGATATTTTTCAAAATTGACAATATTTTTAAAAAGTGAGGATATTTTAACAAAGTGAGGATATTTTTCAAAAGTGAGGATATTTTTCAAAAGTGAGGATATTTTTCAAAATTGACGATATTTTTCAAAAATTTCAACAAGTATATTTTTCAAAGTGAGATATTTTTCAAAAGTAAGCATATTTTTCAAAGGTGAGGATATTTTTCAAAAGTGAGGATATTTTTCAAAAGTGATGATATTTTTCAAAAGTGAGGATATTTTTCAAAAGTGATGTTATTTTTCAAAATTGACGATATTTTTCAAAAGTGAAGATATTTTTCAAAAGTGAGGATATTTTTCAAAATTGATATTTTTCAAAAGTGAGGATATTTTTCAAAAGTAAGCATATTTTAAAAGGTGATTTTAACAAAGGATATTTTTCAAAATTGACGATATTTTTCAAAATTGACGATATTTTTCAAAAGTGAAGGTATTTTTCAAAGTGAGGATATTTTTCAAAGGTGAGGATATTTTTCAAAAGTGTGGAAGATATTTTTCAAAAGGAGGATATTTTTCAAAAGTGATTTTTCAAAAGTAAGGTATTTTTCAAAATTGATATATTTTACAAAGTGAGGATATTTTTCAAAATTGAAGATATTTTTCAAAAGTAAGGTATTTTAACAAAGTGAGGATATTTTTCAAAAGTGAGGATATTTTTCAAAAGTGAGGATATTTTTTCAAAAGGACGATATTTTTCAAAAGTGAAGATATTTTTCAAAAAGTAAGGTATTTTTCAAAATTGACAATATTTTTCAAAAG
>NW_026551322.1:0-563 GCF_027596085.1 Anoplopoma fimbria | reverse complement strand
AGCACACAGCCCTGCTCCTGTGTTCAGGATGAGGGGTGGAGGATGAGGGTGGAGGATGGTGCGGTGCCCATTCTGATGGTTTGTGGTCTGTTTTTGAGGAAGTCCATAATCCATGAGCAGAGGTAGTGGGTAATCCAAGGTTATAGAGTTTGGTTACCAGTTTTTGGGGGACTATTGTGTTGAAAGCGGAGCTGAAATCAACAAATAGCATCCTGTAAGTGTTTGGATGCTCCAGATGGGACAGGATGTATGAAGTGCTATTGAGACAGCATCCTCCGTAGATCTGTTCCCGGTAGGTAAACTGCTGGCTGTCCAGGTCAGTGGGGATGTTGGCCTTGATGTGTGATAGTACAAGTTTCTCAAAGCACTTCATCACATTTGGTGTCAGGGCTATTGGGCGATAGTCATTGAGACTCTGTTGGTTTTTTGGGCACGGGGGTGATGGTAGTGGATTTGAGGCATGTGGGGACCACAGACTGTTGCAGTGAGAGGTTGAAGATGTTTGGTTAACACCTCTTCAGTGTGCGGCCTGATAGCCTGTCTCGTCCTGCTGCTTTGCTGAT
>NW_026551321.1:0-892 GCF_027596085.1 Anoplopoma fimbria | reverse complement strand
AAATACACATAACACAGTATAAATACACAGCACACAGTATAAATACACATAACACCGTATAAATACACATAACACAGTATAAATACACAGAACACAGGATAAATACACATAACACAGTATAAATACACATAACAGTAACACAGTATAAATACAAAAGAAAATACACAGCACACAGTATAAATACACATAACACCGTATAAATACACATAAACAAAGTATAAATACACATAAACAAAGTATGAATACACAGAACACAGTATAAATACACATAACACAGTATAAATACACAGAACACAGTATACATACACAGAACACAGTATAAATACACATAAACAAAGTATAAATACACATAAACAAAGTATAAATACACAGAAACACAGGAGTTCACCTCTACAGCTACGTGGGGCCCAGCAGGGGGAGCTTTGAAGGACGACAGGAGTTCACCTTCGCAGCTACGTGGGGCCCAGCAGGGGGAGCTTTGAAGGACGACGGGAGTTCACCTCTACAGCTACGAGGGGCCCAGCAGGGGAGCTTTGAAGGACGACGGGAGTTCACCTTCGCAGCTACGTGGGGCCCAGCAGGGGGAGCTTTGAAGGACGACGGGAGTTCACCTTCGCAGCTACGTGGGGCCCAGCAGGGGGAGCTTTGAAGGACGACAGGAGTTCACCTTCGCAGCTACGTGGGGCCCAGCAGGGGGAGCTTTGAAGGACGACAGGAGTTCACCTTCGCAGCTACGTGGGGCCCAGCAGGGGGAGCTTTGAAGGACGACAGGAGTTCACCTCTAAAGCTACGTGGGGCCCAGCAGGGGGAGCTTTGAAGGACGACAGGAGTTCACCTCTAAAGCTACGTGGGGCCCAGCAGGGGAGCTTTGAAGGACGACAGGAGTTCACCT
>NW_026551320.1:0-6502 GCF_027596085.1 Anoplopoma fimbria | reverse complement strand
TAGGATAAGGGATGAAAACCACAGATTCTTGATCCTTTTTGAAAATACACCCTCTTCCGAATGTGGTAGAGCCTTGGAAACGGTCTCCGCCCCCACTAATTAGGCCAAGCCCGATCGAATGGTACCGACCCCGAGTCTGTAGGACTTCGGGAAGGGGGTGAAACGGGCAAAAAATGAAAAAGGATCAAGACGCCTTTTTGAATAACATTTTTTCTGAAGATCCTACAAACTTTTTTCTAACGTTACATCTATAGTAAGTAGGGCACGGCCTTTCCAATGGTACTACCCCGAGTCTCTAGGTCCTTCCTGTGATATAGCTGCCATAGACTCCCCATGTTAATTTTTCCGAAAATTTGCCTAAGTGTTTTTTCGGTAGAGGGTTAGGGTTAGGGTTAGGGTTAGGGGTTAGGGTTAGGGTTAGTGGGGTTAGGGTTAGGGTTAGGGTTAGGATTAGGGATGAAAACCACAGATTTGATCTATGTTTTGATGTTATTTAGGGTCTTCCGAATGTGGTAGAGTTAGGATGGAAACCAAGGTCTCCGCCCCCACTAATTAGGCCAAGCCTCGTTCGAATGGTAGACCCCGAGTTAGGACTTAGGGTAGGGGGTGAAACGGGTTAAAAATGAAAAAGGATTACAGAGAGCCTTTTTGAATAACATTTTTTCTGAAGGTCCTACAAACTTTTTCTAACGTTGGTCTATGTCCAGGAATAGGGCCAAGTCCAATCCAATGGTACTACCCCGAGTCTCTAGGTTCTTCCCTGTGATATAGGCCATAGACTCCCCATGTTAATTTTTAGGAAAATTATTGGTGTTTTTTTCGGGTAGAGGGTTAGGGTTAGGGTTAGGGTTAGGGGTTAGGGTTAGGGTTAGTGGGGTTAGGGTTAGGGTTAGGTTAGGGTTAGGGTTAGGGTTAGGGTTTAGGGTTTAGGGTTAGGGTTAGGGTTAGGGTTAGGGTTAGGGTTTAGGGTTAGGGTTAGGGTTAGGATAAGGGATGAAAACCACAGATTCTTGATCCTTTTTGAAAATACACCCTCTTCCGAATGTGGTAGAGCCTTGGAAACGGTCTCCGCCCCCACTAATTAGGCCAAGCCCGATCGAATGGTACCGACCCCGAGTCTGTAGGACTTCGGGAAGGGGGTGAAACGGGCAAAAAATGAAAAAGGATCAAGACGCCCTTTTTGAATAACATTTTTTCTGAAGATCCTACAAACTTTTTCTAACGTACATCTATAGTAAGTAGGGCACGGCCTTTCCAATGGTACTACCCCCGAGTCTCTAGGTTCTTCCTGTGATATAGCTGCCATAGACTCCCCATGTTAATTTTTTCGAAAATTTGCCTAAGTGTTTTTTTCGGTAGAGGGTTAGGGTTAGGGTTAGGGTTAGGGTTAGGGTTAGGGTTAGTTAGGGTTAGGGGGGTTAGGGTTAGGGTTAGGGTTAGGATTAGGGATGAAAACCACAGATTCTTGATCCTTTTTGAAAATACACCCTCTTCCGAATGTGGTAGAGCCTTGGAAACGGTCTCCGCCCCCACTAATTAGGCCAAGCCCGATCGAATGGTACCGACCCCGAGTCTGTAGGACTTCGGGAAGGGGGTGAAACGGGCAAAAAATGAAAAAGGATCAAGATGCCTTTTTGAATAACATTTTTTCTGAAGATCCTGAAAACTTTTTTCTAACGTACATCTATAGTAAGTAGGGCACGTCCTTTCCAATGGTACTACCCCCGAGTCTCTAGGTTCTTCCTGTGATATAGCTGCCATAGACTCCCCATGTTAATTTTTTTTTCCGAAAATTTGCCTAAGTGTTTTTTCGGTGAGGTTAGGGTTAGGGTTAGGGTTAGGGTTAGGGTTAGGATAAGGGGGTTCCAAAAGGGTTAGGGTTAGGGTTAGGGGTTAGGGTTAGGGTTTAGGGTTTAGGGTTAGGGTTAGGGTTAGGGTTAGGGTTAGGGTTTAGGGTTAGGGTTAGGTTAGGATAAGGGATGAAAACCACAGATTCTTGATCCTTTTTGAAAATACACCCTCTTCCGAATGTGGTAGAGCCTTGGAAACGGTCTCCGTGTCCACTAATTAGGCCAAGCCCGATCGAATGGTACCGACCCCGAGTCTGTAGGACTTGGGAAGGGGAGTGAGAAACGGGCAAAAAATGAAAAAGGATCAAGACGCCTTTTTGAATAACATTTTTTAGGGAAGATCCTACAAACTTTTTTCTAACGTACATCTATAGTAAGTAGGGCACGGCCTTTCCAATGGTACTACCCCTGAGGTCTCTAGGTCCTGTGATATAGCTGCCATGGACTCCCCATGTTAATTTTTTCCTAAAATTTGCCTAATGTTTTGTTAGGGTTAGGGTAGAGGGTTAGGGTTAGGGTTAGGGGTTAGGGTTAGGGTTAGGGTTAGGGTTAGGGTTTAATGGGTTAGGGTTAGGGTTAGGGTTAGGGTTTAGGGTTAGGGATGAGGGTTACACATGTTAGGATTAGGATTTGAAAATACACTTTTTTCCGAATGTGTAGGGTTGGAGGGTCTCCGGTTAATTCGGCCAAGTTCGGGTTAGGTCTGTTAGGACTTGGGAATGGTTGGGGTTAAAAAGGATGGTTTTTCGGTTAACTTTTTTCTGAAAGGTTACAAACTTTAACGTACATCTATACTCCCAGTTAGGGTTAGGGGTTAGGGTCCAGGTTAGGAGTTAGGGTTAGGGTTTAGGGGTTAGGGTTAGGGTTAGGGTTAGGGTTGGTTAAGGGTTAGGGTTAGGGTTAGGGTTTAGGGTTAGGGTTAGGGTTAGGGGGTTAGGGTTAGGGTTGGAGGGGTTAGGGTTAGGGTTAGGGTTAGGGTTAGGGTCTGTTCGGGTCAGGGTTAGGGTTAAAAATGGGGTCAGGGTTAGGGTTAGGGTTAGGACAAGGGATGAAAACCACAGATTCTTGATAACTTTTTAGTAAATGGGCCCCTTTCCAATGTGGTAGAGACTTGGACATGGTCTCCCGCCCCCTGTAATTGGCCAAGACCCGATCGAATGGTACCGACCCCGAGTCTAAGGACTTCGGGAAGGGTTAAGAAAGGGTTAGGGTTAGGGTTAGGGTTTTGGTTAGGGTTTTTTTAGGGTTAAAAACTTTTTTTAGGGTTACATTATAGTAAGTAAGGGCACGGCCTTGGAATGGTCTGAAAACCACGATTACACCATGAGTCCTTCCTATGGGTTAGGGTTAGGGTTAGGGTTAGGGTTAGGGTTAGGGTTAGGGTTAGGGTTTGGGTTAGGGTTAGGGTTAAGGGAATTAGGGTTAGGGTTAGGGTTAGGGTTAGGGTTAGGGTTAGGATAAGGGATGAAAACCACAGATTCTTGATCCTTTTTGAAAATACACCCTCTTCCGAATGTGGTAGAGCCTTGGAAACGGTCTCCGCCCCCACTAATTAGGCCAAGCCCGATCGAATGGTACCGACCCCGAGTCTGTAGGACTTCGGGAAGGGGGTGAAACGGCAAAAAATGAAAAAGGATCAAGACGCCTTTTTGAATAACATTTTTCTGAAGATCCTACAAACTTTTTTCTAACGTACATCTATAGTAAGTAGGGCACGGCCTTTCCAATGGTACTACCCCGAGTCTCTAGGTCCTTCCTGTGATATAGCTGCCATAGACTCCCATGTTAATTTTTCCGAAAATTTGCCTAAGTGTTTTTTCGGTAGAGGGTTAGGGTTAGGGTTAGGGTTAGGGTTAGGGTTAGGGTTATGTATTTCAGGTCTCCATATTCCTATAGTTCTAGGGTTAGGGTTAGGGTTAGGGTTTAGGGTTGGGTTAGGGTTAGGGTTAGGGTTATGGGGGTTAGGGTTAGGGTTTTTAGGGGTTAGGGTTAGGGGGGTTAGGGTTTAGGGTTAGGGTTAGGGTTAGGGTTAGGGTTAGGGTTAGGGTTAGGGTTAAGGGATTAGGGGTTAGGGTTAGGGTTAGGGTTAGGGTTAGGGTTAGGGTTAGGGTTAGGGTTAGGATTAGGGATAGGGATGAAAACCACAGATTCTTGATCCTTTTTGAAAATACACCCTCTTCCGAATGTGGTAGAGCCTTGGAAACGGTCTCCGCCCCCACTAATTAGGCCAAGCCCGATCGAATGGTACCGACCCCGAGTCTGTAGGACTTCGGGAAGGGGAATGAAACGGGCAAAAAATGAAAAAGGATCAAGAGTTTTTGAATAACATTTTTTCTGAAGATCCTACAAACTTTTTTCTAACGTACATCTATAGTAAGTAGGGCACGATTTCAATGGTTACCCCGAGTTCTAGGTCCTTCCTGTGATATAGCTGCCATAGACTCCCCATGGGGTTTTTTCCGTTTGCCTAAGTGTTTTTTGTTAGGGTTAGGGTTAGGGTTAGGGTTAGGGTTAGGGTTAGGGTTAGGGTTAGGGTTAGGGTTAGGGTTAGGGTTAGGGTTAGGGTTAGGGTTAGGGTTAGGAATAGGGATGAAAACCACGATTACACATAGAGGTTACATATTTTGAATTACTTTTAGGTAGGGTTAGGGTTAGGGTTAGGGTTAGGGTTAGGGTTGGGTTAGGCAAAAAGTTAGGGTCGAGGGTTAGGACTCTCTAGGACCTTAGGGTTAGGGTTAGGGTTAGGGTTGGTTTTTTCGTGGTTAGGGTTAGGAAGGTCCTAGGGTCTTGTAAGTGGTTAGGGTTCCCACTAATGACTCCACCGGTTAGGGTTATCCGGTTAGTCTTAGGATTAGTCCTAGGGCTAGCCATTTAGGGTTAGGGTTAGGGTTAGGATTAGGATAAGGGATGAAAACCACAGATTCTTGATCCTTTTTGAAAATACACCCTCTTCCGAATGTGGTAGAGCCTTGGAAACGGTCTCCGCCCCACTAATTAGGCCAAGCCGATCGAATGGTACCGACCCCGAGTCTGTAGGACTTCGGGAAGGGTGAAACGGGCAAAAAATGAAAAAGGATCAAGGCCTTTTTGAATAACATTTTTCTGAAGATCCTACAAACTTTTTTCTAACGTACATCTATAGTAAGTAGGGCTTAGGCCTTTCCAATGGTACTACCCCCGAGTCTCTAGGTCCTTCCTGTGATATAGCTGCCATAGACTCCCCATGTTAATTTTTTCCGAAAATTTGCCTAAGTGTTTTTTTCGGTTAGAGGGTTAGGGTTAGGGTTAGGGTTAGGGTTAGCGTTAGGGTTAGGGTTAAGGGTTAACAAATGCAATATGCAATTATGTTGTTGATGTTTTCAGGTCTAGGGGTATAGTTCTATAGATGAACAAATATGATGTCACTTCCTTTGATATTAAAGTTTAACCTTAATTTAGACCTTTTTGTGATGTACATTCCAGGTCATGATCAATAAATAAGGTTCATTTACGATACAATAGTTTTATAATAAGGTGAATGGAAGGTTAGGGTTAGGGTTAGGGTTAGGGTTAGGGTTAGGGTTAGGGGGTTGTTAGGGTTAGGGTTAGGGTTAGGGTTAGGGTTAGGGTTAAGGTTAGGGTTAGGGTTAGGGTTAGGGTTAGGGTTAGGGTTTTAGGGTTAGGATTAGGGATGAAAACCTACAGATTCTTGATTTTTTGAAAATACACCCTCTTCCTTCTGGTGGTAGTTAGGGTTAGGGTTAGGGTTAGGAGGGTTAGGGTTAGGGTTAGGGTTAGGGTTAGGGTTGAAAACCACGTTAAGGTTAGGGTTAGGGTTAGGGTTAGGTTAATTCGGCCAAGTTAGGGTTAGGGTTAGGGTTAGGAATGGTTAAAACCCAAGAAAATATTGGTTTTGGGTTAGGGTTAGGGTTAGGGTTAGGGTTAGGGTTAGGGTTAGGGTTAGGGTTAGGGTTAGGGTTAGGGTTAGGGTTAGGGTTAGGATAAGGGATGAAAACCACAGATTCTTGATCCTTTTTGAAAATACACCCTCTTCCGAATGTGGTAGAGCCTTGAAACGGTCTCCGCCCCCACTAATTAGGCCAAGCCCGATCAGATAGTACCGACCCCGAGTCTGTAGGACTTCGGGAAGGGGGAAACGGGCAAAAAATGAAAAAGGATCAAGACGCCTTTTTGAATAACATTTTTTCTGAAGATCCTACAAACTTTTTTCTAACGTACATCTATAGTAAGTAGGGCACGGCCTTTCCAATGGTACTACCCCGAGTCTCTAGGTCCTTCCTGTGATATAGCTGCCATAGACTCCCCATGTTAATTTTTCCGAAAATTTGCCTAAGTGTTTTTCGGTAGAGGGTTAGGGTTAGGGTTAGGGTTAGGGTTAGCGTCCCTAACCCTAACCACAGGTAAGCTATTAACAAATGCAATATGCAATCTATGTTGTTGATGTATTTCAGGTCTCCATATTCCTATAGTTCTATAGATGAACAAATATGATGTCACTTCCTTTGATATTAAAGTTTAACCTTAATTTAGACCTTTTTGTGATGTACATTCCATAAATATTTATGTCATGATCAATAAATAAGAGTTCATACGATACAATTTGTCAAAGTTTTATTTGGAATAAGGTGAATGGAAGGTTAGGGTGGGTTAGG
>NW_026551318.1:0-3945 GCF_027596085.1 Anoplopoma fimbria | reverse complement strand
GGTTAGGGTTAGGTTAGGGTTAGGGTTAGGGTTAGGGAGTTAGGGTTAGGGTTAGGGTTAGGGTTAGGGTTAGGGTTAGGAGAGTTAGGAGTTAGGGTTAGGGTTAGGGTTAGGGTTAGGGTTAGGGTTAGGGTTAGGTAGGTTAGGGTTAGGGTTAGGGTTAGGAATAGGGATGAAAACCACGATTACACATGAGAGGATTACATATTCTTGAATAACTTTTTTTCTGAAGGTGGTAGAGACTTGGAAGTGGTCTCCGTGTCCACTAATTCGGCCAAGTCCGATCGAATGGTACCAACCCCGACTCTCTAGGACCTTGGGAATGGTTCGAAACCCAAGAAAATATTGGTTTTTCGTGAATAACTTTTTTCATGAAGGTCCTACCGTCTTGTAAGTGGTCTCTACTCCCACTAATGACTCCACCGCGGATCGATTGGTACCATCCGCGAGTCTCTAGGTCCTTCCTTTGATGTAGCTGCCATTGACTCGCTAGGGTTAGGGTTAGGGTTAGGATAGGATAAGGGATGAAAACCACAGATTCTTGAGGTTCTTGGTCCTGTTGGAAAATACACCCTCTTCCGAATGTGGTAGGGAGCTCGTTGGAAACGGTCTCCGCCCCCACTCAATTGGCCAAGCCCGATCGAATGGTACCTGACCCCGAGTCTGTAGGAATTTCCCGGAAGGCTGCAAGGGTTAGGTTAGGTTAGGTTGGGTTAGGGTTAGGTTAGGGTTAGGGTTAGGGTTAGGGTTTAGGTTTAGGGTTAGGGTTAGGGTTAGGGTTAGGGTTAGGTTGGGTTAGGGTTAGGGTTAGGGTTAGGGGTTAGGGTTAGAGGGTTAGGTTAGGTTAAAGTTAGGGTTAGGGTCATCTTATTAGGTTAGGTTAGGGTTAGGGTTAGGGTTTAGGGTTAGGGTTAGGGTTAGGGTTATGGGTTATGAAAGGGTTAGGGATAAGGGATGAAACCAGATTCTTGATCCTTTTTGAAAATACACCCTCTCCGAATGTTTTTCCTTGGAAACGGTCTCCGCCCCCACTAATTAGCCAAGCCCGATCGAATGAAAATTTAATTCCCACTGAGTCTGTAGGACTTCGGGAAGGGTGAAACGGGCAAAAAATGAAAAAGGATCAAGACGCCTTTTTGAATAACATTTTTTCTGAAGATCCTCCAAACTTTTTTTAACGATACATCTATAGTAAGTAGGGCACGGCCTTTCCAATGGTACTACCCCTAAGTCTCTAGGTCCTTCCTGTGATATAGCTGCCATAGACTCCCCATTTTAATGTTTTTTCCTAAAATTTGCCTAAGTGTTAGGGTTAGGGTTAGGGTTAGGTTAGGGGTTAGGGTTAGGGGTTAACCCTAGGGTTAGGTTAGGGTTAGGTTAACAAATAGGTTAGGGGTTAGAATAGGGATTAGGGTTAGGTTAGGGTTTAGGTTAGGGTTAGGGTTGGTTAGGGTTAGGTTACAAATTGAGGTTACTTAGGGTTAGGTTAGGGTTAGGGTTAAAGGGTTAGGGTTAGGGTTAGGGTTAGGGTTAGGTTTGGGTTAGGGGTTAGGTTGGGTTTAGGGTTAGGGTTAAGGGTTAGGAATAACCATAAGAGTTAGGTTAGGGTTTTTAGGTTTGGTTAGGGTTAGGGTTAGGGTTAGGTTAGGTTAGGGTTAGGGTTAGGGTTAGGGTTAGGGTTAGGATATAGGGATGAAAACCACAGATTCTTGATCCTTTTTGAAAATAACCCTTTCCGAAGGTGGTAGAGCCTTGGAAACGGTCTCCGCCCCCACTAATTAGGCCAAGCCCGATCGAATGGTTAGGGTTAGAGTCTGTAGGACTTCGGGAAGGGGTGAAACGGGTTGAAAAAGGATCAAGACGCCTTTTTGAATAACATTTTTTCTGAAGATCCTACAAACTTTTTTCTAACGTACATCTATAGTAAGTAGGGCACGGCCTTTCCAATGGTACTAACCCCGAGTCTCTAGGTCCTTCCTGTGATATAGCTGCCATAGACTCCCCAATGTTAATTTTTTTCCAAAATTTGCCTAAGTGTTTTTTAGGTAGGGGTTAGGGTTAGGGTTAGGGTTAGGGTTAGGGGTTAGGGTTAGGGTTAGGGGTTAGGGTTAGGTTAGGGTTAGGGTTAGGTTAGGGTTAGGTTAGGGTTAGGGTTAGGGTTAGGTTAGGGATGAAAACCACGATTACACATGAGAGGATTACATATTCTTGAATAACTTTTTTTCTGAAGGTGGTAGAGACTTAGGTTAGTTAGGTTAGGGTTAGGGGCCAAGTCCGATCGAATGGTACCAACCCTGACTCTCTAGGACCTTTGGGAATGGTTCGAAACCCAAGAAAATATTGGTTTTTCGTGAATAACTTTTTTCATGAAGGTCCTACCGTCTTGTAAGTGGTCTCTACTCCCACTAATGACTCCACCGCGGATCGATTGGTACCATCCGCGAGTCTCTAGGTCCTTCCTTTGATGTAGCTGCCATTGACTCGCTTAGGGTTAGGGTTAGGGTTAGGATAGGATAGGGATGAAAACCACAGATTCTTGATCCTTAGGTTGAATAACCCTTTCAGGGTTGAGGGCCAGGCCAGGGTTAGGGTTAGGTTAGGGTTAGGGTTAGGGCCAAGCCCGATCGAATGGTACCAAGACCCGAGTCTAGGACCTTAGGGTTAGGGTTAGGGTTAGGGTTAGGGTTAGGGTTAGGTTAGGGTTTTCAGGTTAGGTTAGGTTAGGGTTGAGGTCTAGGGTTAGGGTTAGGGTTAGGGTTAGGGTTAGGTTAGGGTTAGGGTTAGGGTTAGGGTTAGGTTAGGGTTAGGGGTTAGGGTTAGGGTTAGGGTTAGGGTTAGGATAAGGGATGAAAACCACAGATTCTTGATCCTTTTTGAAAATACACCTCTTCCGAATGTGGTAGAGCCTTGGAAACGGTCTCCGCCCCACTAATTAGGCCAAGCCCGATCGAATGGTACCGACCCCGAGTCTGTAGGACTTCGGGAAGGGGGTGAAACGGCAAAAAATGAAAAAGGATCAAGACGCCTTTTTGAATAACATTTTTTCTGGTTAGATCCTACAAACTTTTTCTAGGGTTATCTTAGGTTAGGGTTAGGCCTTTTAATGGTACTACCCCAGTTAGGTCCTTCCTGGATATAGGGTTAGGGTTAGGTTAGGTTTTTCCGGGCCAGGTTAGGTTTTTTAGGTTAGGGTTAGGGTTAGGTTAGGGGTTAGGGTTAGGGTTAGGTTGGTATTAGGTTAGGCAAGGTTAGGTTGTTGAGGGTTAGGGTTAGGGTTAGGTTAGGTTAGGTTAGGGTTAGGGGTTAGGTTAGGTTAAGGTTAGGTTAGGTTAGGGGGAGGGCCAGGCCAGGGCCAGGCCAGGCCAGGGCCAGGGCCAGGCCAGGGCCAGGGCCAGGCCAGGCCAGGCCAGGCCAGGCCAGGCCAGGCCAGGGTCAGGGCCAGGGCAGGCCAGGCCAGGCCAGGCCAGGCCAGGCCAGGCCAGGCCAGGCCAGGCCAGGCCAGGCCAGGCCAGGGCCAGGCCAGGCCAGGCCAGGCCAGGCCAGGCCAGGCCAGGCCAGGCCAGGCCAGGCCAGGCCAGGGCCAGGCCAGGCCAGGCCAGGCCAGGCCAGGCCAGGCCAGGCCAGGCCAGGCCAGGCCAGGCCAGGCCAGGCCAGGCCAGGCCAGGCCAGGGCCAGGCCAGGCCAGGCCAGGCCAGGCCAGGCCAGGCCAGGCCAGGCCAGGGCCAGGCCAGGCCAGGCCAGGCCAGGCCAGGCCAGGCCAGGCCAGGGCCAGGCCAGGCCAGGCCAGGGCCAGGCCAGGCCAGGCCAGGCCAGGCCAGGCCAGGCCAGGCCAGGCCAGGCCAGGCCAGGCCAGGCCAGGCCAGGCCAGGCCAGGCCAGGGCCAGGCCAGGCCAGGCCAGGCCAGGCCAGGCCAGGGCCAGGCCAGGCCAGGCCAGGCCAGGCCAG
>NW_026551317.1:0-5707 GCF_027596085.1 Anoplopoma fimbria | reverse complement strand
TTAAGCCCAAAAAGCAGGATATAGTCTCGGCAGTAATGTCGCGTAAACTGGAGGTAAACTGTATATTAATGAACATTATCGAGTTTTGAGACTATATCCTGCAGAAATGTGTTTTAGGAGGCTTAAAGTGATAAATACCAGCTTTTGGCAGAAATATGGCGTAAACTGTGTATTAATGAACATTATCGAGTTTCGAGACTATATCCTTCGTTTTGGGCTTAAAGTGACAAATAGCAGCTTTTGGCAGTAATGTCGCGTAAACTGGAGGTAAAATGAACATTAATGAACATTATCGAAATGTTTTTAGGAGGCTTAAAGTGACAGCTTTGACAGTTATGTAGCGTTAACTACAGGTAAACTGTGTATTAATGAACATTATCGAGTTTCGAGACTATATCCTTCGTTTTGGGCTTTAAGTGACAAATAGCAGCTTTTGGCAGTAATGTCGCGTAAACTGTGTATTAATGAACATTATCGAGTTTCGAGACTATATCCTGCAGAAATGTGTTTTAGGAGGCTTAAAGTGATAAATACCAGCTTTTGGCATAATGTCGCGTTAACTTCAGGTAAACTGTTCATTAATACATTATCTATTTATCACTTTAAGCCCAAAAAGGATATAGTCTCGGCAGTGAAAATGTCAGCTTTTGGAATGTAAAACTGGAGGTAAACTGTATATTAATGAACATTATCGAGTTTTGAGACTATATCCTGCAGAAATGTGTTTTAGGAGGCTTAAAGTGATAAATACCAGCTTTTGGCAGAAATATGGCGTAAACTGTGTATTAATGAACATTATCGAGTTTCGAGACTATATCCTTCAGTTTTTTAGGGCTTAAAGTGACAAATAGCAGCTTTTGGCAGTAATGTCGCGTAAACTGGAGGTAAACTGTGTATTAATGAACATTATCGAGTTTCGAGACAGCCTAGAAAGTGTATTTAGGAGGCTTACAAGTGATAAAAACTGTGTTGGCAGTAATTAAAACTGTGTATTAATGAACATTATCGAGTTTCGAGACTATATCCTGCAGAAATGTGTTTTAGGAGGCTTAAAGTGATAAATAGCAGCTTTTGGCAGTAATGTCGCGTAAACTGGAGGTAAACTGTGTATTAATAAACATTATCGAGTTTCGAGACTATATCCTGCAGAAATGTGTTTTAGGAGGCTTAAAGTGATAAATACCAGCGTTATGTCGCGTTAACTTCAGGTAAACTGATAATTTATTAATACAAGCTACTATTTATCACTTTAAGCCCAAAAAGCAGGATATAGTCTCGGCAGTAATGTCGCGTAAACTGGAGGTAAACTGTATATTAATGAACATTATCGAGTTTTGAGACTATATCCTGCAGAAATGTGTTTTAGGAGGCTTAAAGTGATAAATACCAGCTTTTGGCAGAAATATGGCGTAAACTGTGTATTAATGAACATTATCGAGTTTCGAGACTATATCCTTCGTTTTGGGCTTAAAGTGACAAATAGCAGCTTTTGGCAGTAATGTCGCGTAAACTGGAGGTAAACTGTGTATTAATGAACATTATCGAGTTTCGAGACTATATCCTGCAGAAATGTGTTTTAGGAGTTATGTGATAAATAGCAGCTTTTGGCAATGTACAGGTAAACTGTGTATTAATGAACATTATCGAGTTTCGAGACTATATCCTTCGTTTTGGGCTTTAAGTGACAAATAGCAGCTTTTGGCAGTAATGTCGCGTAAACTGTGTATTAATGAACATTATCGAGTTTCGAGACTATATCCTGCAGAAATGTGTTTTAGGAGGCTTAAAGTGATACATAGCAGCTTTTGGCGGTAATGTCGCGTAAACTGGAGGTAACTGTGTATTATTGAACATTACCCAAATTTCAGTAAATGTCCAGCAGAAATGTGTTATAGTGGTAAACAGTTTTTGACGGTAATATGGCGTAAACTGTGTATTAATGAACATTATCGAGTTTCGAGACTATATCCTGCAGAAATGTGTTTTAGGAGGCTTAAAGTGATAAATAGCAGCTTTTGGCAGTAATGTCGCGTAAACTGGAGGTAAACTGTGTATTAATGAACATTATCGAGTTTCGAGACTATATCCTGCAGAAATGTGTTTTAGGAGGCTTAAAGTGATAAATACCAGCTTTTGGCAGTAATGTCGCGTAAACTGGAGGTAAACTGTGTATTAATGAACATTATCGAGTTTCGAGACTATATCCTGCAGAAATGTGTTTTAGGAGGCTTAAAGTGATAAATAGCAGCTTTTGGCAGTAATGTCGCGTAAACTGGAGGTAAACTGTGTATTAATGAACATTATCGAGTTTCGAGACTATATCCTGCAGAAATGTGTTTTAGGAGGCTTAAAGTGATAAATAGCAGCTTTTGGCAGTTATGTAGCGTTAACTACAGGTAAACTGTGTATTAATGAACATTATCGAGTTTCGAGACTATATCCTTGTGTTTTGGGCTTAAAGTGATAAATAGCAGCTTTTGGCAGTAATGTCGCGTAAACTGGAGGTAAACTGTGTATTAATGAACATTATCGAGTTTCGAGACTATATCCTGCAGAAATGTGTTTTATGAGGCTTAAAGTGATAAATACCAGCTTTTGGCAGTAATGTATAAACTGGAGGTAAACTATGTATTAATGAACATTATCGAGTTTCGAGACTATATCCTGCAAAAATGTGTTTTAGGAGGCTTAAAGTGATAAATAGCAGCTTTTGGCAGTTATGTAGTGTTACCTACAGGTAAACTGTGTATTAATGAACATTAAAGTGATAAATAGCAGAGTAATGTCGCATTAAACTCAGTAAACTGTTTAATGAACATTATCGAGTTTCGAGACTATATCCTGCAGAAATGTGTTTTAGGAGGCTTAAAGTGATAAATAGCAGCTTTTGGCAGTAATGTCGCGTAAACTGGAGGTAAACTGTGTATTAATGAACATTAATCATTATTTTCGAGACTATATCCTGCAGAAATGTGTTTTAGGAGGCTTAAAGTGATAAATATAGCTTGCGCGTATGTCGCGTTAACTGGAGGTAATGTTCATTAATAACATTATACTATTTATCACTTTAAGCCCAAAAATGGATATAGTCTAAATAGCAGCTTTTGGCAGTAATGTCGTAAACTGGAGGTAAACTGTATATTAATGAACATTATCGAGTTTTGAGACTATATCCTGCAGAAATGTGTTTTAGGAGGCTTAAAGTGATAAATACCAGCTTTTGGCAGAAATACTGGCGTAAACTGTGTATTAATGAACATTATCGAGTTTCGAGACTATATCCTTCAGAAATTTTTTAGGGCTTAAAGTGACAAATAGCAGCTTTTGGCAGTAATGTCGCGTAAACTGGAGGTAAACTGTGTATTAATGAACATTATCGAGTTTCGAGACAGCTATGACAGTTATGTAGCGTTAACTACAGGTAAACTGTGTATTAATGAACATTATCGAGTTTCGAGACTATATCCTTCGTTTTGGGCTTTAAGTGACAAATAGCAGCTTTTGGCAGTAATGTCGCGTAAACTGTGTATTAATGAACATTATCGAGTTTCGAGACTATATCCTGCAGAAATGTGTTTTAGGAGGCTTAAAGTGATACATAGCAGCTTTTGGCGGTAATGTCGCGTAAACTGGAGGTAACTGTGTATTATTGAACATTACCCAAATTTCAGTAAATGTCCAGCAGAAATGTGTTATAGTGGTAAACAGTTTTTGACGGTAATATGGCGTAAACTGTGTATTAATGAACATTATCGAGTTTCGAGACTATATCCTGCAGAAATGTGTTTTCGGAGCCTTAAAGTGATAAATACCAGCTTTTGGCAGTAATGTCGCGTAAACTGTGTATTAATGAACATTATCGAGTTTCGAGACTATATCCTGCAGAAATGTGTTTTAGGAGCCTTAAAGTGATAAATACCAGCTTTTGGCAGTAATGTCGCGTAAACTGGAGGTAAACTGTGTATTAATGAACATTATCGAGTTTCGAGACTATATCCTGCAGAAATGTGTTTTAGGAGGCTTAAGTGATAAATAGCAGCTTTTGGCAGTAATGTCGCGTAAACTGGAGGTAAACTGTGTATTAATGAACATTATCGAGTTTCGAGACTATATCCTGCAGAAATGTGTTTTGGAGCTTAAAGTGATAAATACCAGCTTTTGGCAGTAATGTCGCGTAAACTGGAGGTAAACTGTGTATTAATGAACATTATCGAGTTTCGAGACTATATCCTGCAGAAATGTGTTTTAGGAGCTTAAAGTGATAAATAGCAGCTTTTGGCAGTAATGTCGCGTAAACTGGAGGTAAACTGTGTATTAATGAACATTATCGAGTTTCGAGACTATATCCTGCAGAAATGTGTTTTACAGTGATATGTTTTGGCAGTAATGTCGCGTAAACTGGAGGTAAACTGTGTATTAATGAACATTATCGAGTTTCGAGACTATATCCTTCAGAAATGTTTTTAGGAGGCTTAAAGTGACAAATAGCAGCTTTTGGCAGTAATGTCGCGTAAACTGGAGGTAAACTGTGTATTAATGAACATTATCGAGTTTCGAGACTAGCTATGACAGTTGTAGTTTTAACTACAGGCTTAGCGTTAACTGAACATTATCGAGTTTCAGGTAAATAGTGTTTTAATAACATTAAACTGGAGGTAAACTGTGTATTAATGAACATTATCGAGTTTCGAGACTATATCCTGCAGAAATGTGTTTTAGGAGGCTTAAAGTGATAAATAGCAGCTTTTGGCAGTAATGTCGCGTAAACTGGAGGTAAACTGTGTATTAATGAACATTATCGAGTTTCGAGACTATATCCTGCAGAAATGTGTTTTAGGAGGCTTAAAGTGATAAATAGCAGCTTTTGGCAGTAATGTCGCGTAAACTGGAGGTAAACTGTGTATTAATGAACATTATCGAGTTTCGAGACTATATCCTGCAGAAATGTGTTTTAGGAGGCTTAAAGTGATAAATACCAGCTTTATGTCGCAGTTAACTTCAGGTAAACTGTAATGTTATTAATACAAGCTACTATTTATCACTTTAAGCCCAAAAATGCAGGATATAGTCTCGGCAGTAATGTCGCGTAAACTGGAGGTAAACTGTATATTAATGAACATTATCGAGTTTTGAGACTATATCCTGCAGAAATGTGTTTTAGGAGGCTTAAAGTGATAAATACCAGCTTTTGGCAGAAATATGGCGTAAACTGTGTATTAATGAACATTATCGAGTTTCGAGACTATATCCTTCAGAAATGTTTTTAGGGCTTAAAGTGACAAATAGCAGCTTTTGGCAGTAATGTCGCGTAAACTGGAGGTAAACTGTGTATTAATGAACATTATCGAGTTTCGAGACAGCTATGACAGTTATGTAGCGTTAACTACAGGTAAACTGTGTATTAATGAACATTATCGAGTTTCGAGACTATATCCTTCGTTTTGGGCTTTAAGTGACAAATAGCAGCTTTTGGCAGTAATGTCGCGTAAACTGTGTATTAATGAACATTATCGAGTTTCGAGACTATATCCTGCAGAAATGTGTTTTAGGAGGCTTAAAGTGATACATAGCAGCTTTTGGCGGTAATGTCGCGTAAACTGGAGGTAACTGTGTATTATTGAACATTACCCAAATTTCAGTAAATGTCCAGCAGAAATGTGTTATAGTGGTAAACAGTTTTTGACGGTAATATGGCGTAAACTGTGTA
>NW_026551316.1:0-760 GCF_027596085.1 Anoplopoma fimbria | reverse complement strand
TAACAATAATGATAATGATAATAATAATAATAACAATAATGATAATGATAATGATAATAACAATAATGATAACAATAATGATAATAATAATAATAACAATAATGATATAAAAGGTTATTTATTTAGTATCTATAAATAAAGATATTTATTGAGAAAGCCTAATTCCAACTTGATGTCACCATGTTTTCAGTCAGAGAAATGTAATGTGAAGTTCACAGATTAATGATGTGAAGCATCAGAAAACCTTTAAAAGGAGAGAACGATTGTCACTGATGGACATCCATATAACCCAACGTAGTCTGAAACTACAGGTAGCCTACAAATGTAACAAACAGGAAGTAACATTTCAATGACTTCAATGACAGCTATTTATTTCCGCCTATCAACCATGCAAGAAATAACTACTATTTCTGCTTTATACTTGTTGTGGCAGTCCCAGATATCCAGGGAAACTAAACGCTGTCTTGTCTGGTTCATAACATTAATCCGTATTCACTGAATCCAGCAAACCACACATGTCGGCTCGCTACTACAGCTGTATGGACCGAAAATAAACAATTTTACCGTGTTTTAATTGCAATAAATGTACAAAAAGGGACGTTTAAATAACAACACAATGATGGTTGTTTGTAAAAAGTCAGAATTCATGTTTTGTTAGTTCTCTCTGCAAGACGACAAGGAAATCACTTTGTGCTGCTTGTTTTGTGAGCAATCAACAACACAGACCCAGGTTGAGAATTACGACTGTTCTAGGGAATAG
>NW_026551315.1:0-5505 GCF_027596085.1 Anoplopoma fimbria | reverse complement strand
AATAATAAATTTAATTTATAGTGCCCTTTTCATCCGAAGATCTCAAAGGGCTACAGGTTAAAAGCAAAAATAAAAATAAAAAGGGGGTTTTAAAAACATCTAAGAGTGGGAGCCAAAGGTTTTTTAAAAGAAAAGTTTTAAGACCTTTTTTAAAACAATCAGTGGATTGTGGTGCCCTCAAGGTGTCAGGGAGGGCATTCCACAGGCGTGGGGCGGCAACACTGAAGGCCCTATCTCCCATGGTCCTCAGTTTGGTTCTGGGTATGTGGAGGAGGTTAGAGTGAGTGGAGCGGAGGGAGCGTGTTGTGCTATGTATGTTGAGAAGTTCTTTGAGGTATGGGGGGGCATGACCATGGATGCATTGGTGAGTGAGGACGGAAACCTTGTACTCAATCCGGGTGGAAACCGGAAGCCAGTGGAGTGAGTGGAGGATGGGGGTAATGTGCTCATGCTTGCGCACTCTCATCAGGATCCTAGCTGCAGAGTTTTGAACGTATTGAAGCCTCTGCAGGCTCTTGCTAGGGATCCCGATGAGTAGGGCGTTACAGTAGTCCAGTCTGGAGGAGATAAAGGCATGAACTAGTTTTTCGGAGTCTGAGAGGGAGAGAATGGGGCGGAGTTTGGAAATGTTGCGGAGGTGATAGAAGGAGGTCTTGCAGAGGTGGTTGATATGGGATTCAAAAGTGAGCTGGGGGTCCATTTTTACACCAAGATTTGTTACTGTTGATGAGAGAGGGATATTTGAGCCAGAAAAGCTGATGCTGGTTATGGATGATGATTTGGTCTGGTGAGAGGTGCCGATCAGGATGGCTTCGGTTTTGGAGCTGTTGAGTTGGAGGAAATTGTGCTCCATCCATACCTTTATCTCCTCCAGGCACGTGGTGAGTTTTGATGGGGATGACGGTGATGTTGAAGGTGGGCTGGCAGCTGTGGCATTGACATAGAGCTGTGTGTCGTCGGCATAGCAATGAAATGAAAAACCGTGGCGGCTGATGACCTGACCAAGGGGGATGAGGTAGAGGATAAAGAGGATGGGGCCAAGGACTGAACCCTGGGGGACACCGCAAGTGACTGTGTGTGGGTTCGATTTGGAGGGACCCAGGGAGATGCATTCTATCCGGTTTTTGAGGTATGACTGAAACCAACTGAGGGGAGTGCCAGTGAGTCCAGTGGTGAGGTGGAGGCGGTTTAGAAGAATGTCATGGTCGACTGTGTCAAAAGCAGCAGAGAGATCCAGAAGGATGAGGAGGGAGGGGGAGCCAGCGTCGGATGACCTCAGGAGGTCGTTTGTAACTCTTACGAGTGCTGTTTCTGTGCTGTGGGCGGAGCGGAAACCGGACTGGAATTTTTCATAGAGGTTGTTTAGTTTGAGGTGGTTTTGAAGGTGGGTGGCAACTGCTTTCTCAAGTACTTTGGATATGAAGGGGAGATTGGAGATGGGCCTGTAGTGTGATAGGACTTTTGGGTCAAGGGTGTGTTTTTTGAGCAGTGGTCTGATTATGGCTTTCTTTAAGACGGGGGGAACGTGACCAGTTTGGAGAGAGTGATTTATAACAGAGGCGATCAGGGGACTTAAGACTGTGACATGGGTTTTTACCAGGGAGGTTGGGAGAGGGTCCAGGGCACAGGTGGAGGGTTTCATCTTCCTGATGATGTTCTGCACCTCTTCTGATGAAACCACAGGAAAGCAGTTTAGGGGTTGTGAAATGGCATATGTATATGGGGGAACGGTTTGGGTGGGAGGACCAGAAAGAGCAGAACGAATATGTGCAATCTTTGATTTGAAAAAATCCATGAAGTGATTGCACTGTTCTTCTGTGGTGCCAGTAAGTGGGGGGGATTGTGGTTTGAGAAGATGGTTGACCGTAGAGAAGAGCCGTTTGGAGTTTCCTGGATTGTTTCTGATGGCGTCAGAGTAAAAAAGTGACCTTGCCTCTTTAAGGGACTTTGAATATTGTAGTTGGTGCTCACGGTAGGTTTGATTGTGAACAGTGAGGCCAGATGTTTTGTATCGCCGCTCAAGGACTCGCCCTGCTGCCTTCATCTTCCGCAGCCCATCTGAAAACCAGGGAGCTGGGCGGGTGAAGGTGACTGCTCTGGTTTTAACAGGTGCATGGTGATCCAGGAGGCTACTCAGATGGCTGTTGTAGTAGTCCACTGCTTCGTCGGCTGATGAGAAAAGTGTGGAGAGATGCTGAAAGTCTGCTGACAGGTGTTCTTGGTTAATGTTTTTGAGATTTCTAAAACTGATATTTCGTCTAGGCTTGGAGAGGCTGGATGAGGATGGCAACTCCATAGAAATGATCTTGTGGTCAGAGACACCAAGGTCATACACCTGCAGGTTTGTGAGAGGGGCAGAGTTTGTGATGACCAGGTCCAAAGTGTGCCCCCTGGTGTGTGTGGGGACATCAACAAGTTGCTTTAAATTAAAGCAGTCCAATAGCTGAAGAAATTCAGCAGCAAAGCGGCAGGAGGGGGTATCGACGTGGATGTTCATATCACCTAAAATGATAACGTCGGCAGAGGATGTGCAGAAAGTTGTGAGAAGATTTGACATCTCAGGGATGAAAGATGTGTTCGGTTTTGGTGGTCTGTAAATAAGGAGGAACAGCACAGAGGAAGGGGGCTTACATTTAAAAGCAAGGCATTCAAATGAAGAGAGTTCAGGCAGGGGCTGCAGAGATAACTCCAGATCACTGCGATGGATGACTGACAGGCCGCCACCACGACCTGTACTGCGGGCTTTCTGGAGGTAGCTATATCCTGGGGGACAGCTCTCATTTAAGGAGGAGAAAGTATCTGGTTGGTGCCAGGTCTCTGTGATGCACATAAAATCCAGACATTTATCCAGTATATGATCATGTATTAGGCAGGATTTGTTGCTGATTGATTGGGCATTAAAAAGTTCAATTTTGCTGCTGGATGAAACAACACATCTTGGCAGTGGACGTAGCAGACTAGAGTCCACTCCACGTTTTCCATCCAGTTCCCTGAGAGGTGTTGCCATGGAGATGCCCAAACTACTTATCCAGTAGGAGACAACGCTCTGATGACGTATGTGAGGTGCGACAAGTCGCGTAACTGACCAGTGAGCCGGGATGGCAGGACTTTTCGGTGGGTTGAGGAACTTTCTTCGGGAGCCTCTGTGGATATAGCACCGACGGCGGAGAAGTCCAAGTTGTTTAATCACTGTAATGTCCGGTGGAGTGAAGACATTTTTGAGATTCATCAGCTGGTTGACGGAGTAACTCAACATAGTGGTGCCGGCGGCAACGGGGGGAAAAGTACACTGCAGGTAGTGTGCTAGCAGCAACAGGTAGGCAACCGCTAGATTTGAAAAGGTCTACTGGTCGGACGCGGATAGTAAAATAGTTTAAAAAGGTTAAAAGGATTTAAAAAACAATTTAAAAACAAAACAAAACAATGTTGTTTTGGCTCGACTGGAGAAGCGGCGAAACAGAGAGCGCCAGCGTCCTCCCCAACTACTTGTCACTGTCTGACATGCCACTTTTCCTGGGAGCAGAGTTGGTTGTGCAGCCTGACAGCAGCAGGAAGGAAGGACCTGCGGTACCTCTCCTTCACACACCGGGGGTGAAGCAGCCGGTGGCTGAAGCATGGGGTAATGTGGTAATGTTTTATTCTCTTTATTTAATGTTTCATTCTCTTCATTTAATGTTTTATTATCTTTATTTAATGTTTCGCGTTTGTCACAGTCGCGGTGCAGTGACGTCACGTCATGATGTTTTCACGGATGTTGATCTGGACGGCTCATCCTCCTGTATACCGGTGTGCCGGATTACCGGTGTTTTTCACGGTACCGGTACCGGTGGACCGGCCGGCTCAACCTCCTCTAGCATAGCTAGCTAGAGGAGGTTGAGCCGTCTGGGAGCTAGAGGAGGCGTCCCGGTAGAATCCCGGTGACCGGGAAATAGGTTCCGGCGATCACCGCGCATTGCATGCCGGGTAGATTTTTTTTTTTTTTTTTTTTTTAATTTTTAATTTTTTTAATTTATTTATTTATTCATTTTTAAATTCAATAACTTTATTGAGACATTTGTTCATACATATAAAACACAATATATATTTATATATATATATATATATATGTATATATTTACATTTTCAAGTTCTTATTTTTAAAATAAATAAAATAAAAAATGAAAAATAAAAATAAAATAAAACAAGTATTATAAATAAGCAATAAAAAAAACAGTAGAAAAAACAACAATAACTGAAATACTATATTTACAGACAGAGAAAAAACAACAACTATTTCAACTACTTTTAACTTTTTTAACCATTATTGCACAGTGCAATGTATTGCACAGGTTTCTATTGTCATGTTATTATGTTATTATTGTCCTGTGGTCATGTGGTCTGCTGGGAGCAGAGTTGGTTGTGCAGCCTGACAGCAGCAGGAAGGAAGGACCTGCGGTACCTCTCCTTCACACACCGGGGGTGAAGCAGCCGGTGGCTGAAGGAGCTGCACAGAGCTGCCAGGGTGTCCTGCATGGGGTAATGTGGTAATGTTTTATTCTCTTTATTTAATGTTTCATTCTCTTCATTTAATGTTTTATTATCTTTATTTAATGTTTCGCGTTTGTCACAGTCGCGGTGCAGTGACGTCACGTCATGATGTTTTCACGGATGTTGATCTGGACGGCTCATCCTCCTGTATACCGGTGTGCCGGATTACCGGTGTTTTTCACGGTACCGGTACCGGTGGACCGGCCGGCTCAACCTCCTATAGCTAGCATAGCTAGAGGAGGTTGAGCCGTCTGGGAGCTAGAGGAGGCGTCCCGGTAGAATCCCGGTGACCGGGAAATAGGTTCCGCGATCACCGCGCATTGCATGCCGGGTAGATTTTTTTTTTTAAAAAATTAATTTTTAATTTTTAATTTATTTCAAGTATTATAAATAAGCAATAAAAAAAACAGTAGAAAAAACAACAATAACTGAAATACTATATTTACAGACAGAGAAAAAACAACAACTATTTCAACTACTTTTAACTTTTTTAACCATTATTGCACAGTGCAATGTATTGCACAGGTTTCTATTGTCATGTTATTATGTTATTATTGTCCTGTGGTCATGTGGTCTGCTGGGAGCAGAGTTGGTTGTGCAGCCTGACAGCAGCAGGAAGGAAGGACCTGCGGTACCTCTCCTTCACACACGGGGTGAAGCAGCCGGTGGCTGAAGGAGCTGCACAGAGCTGCCAGGGTGTCCTGCATGGGGTGGGAGGTATTGTTCATCAGGGATGACAGCTTGGCCATTGTTAAATGTTATATTATCTTCATTTAATGTTTTATTCTCTTTATTTAATGTTTCATTCTCTTCATTTAATGTTTTATTATCTTTATTTAATGTTTCGCGTTTGTCACAGTCGCGGTGCAGTGACGTCACGTCATGATGTTTTCACGGATGTTGATCTGGACGGCTCATCCTCCTGTATACCGGTGTGCCGGATTACCGGTGTTTTTCACGGTACCGGTACCGGTGGAC
>NW_026551314.1:0-721 GCF_027596085.1 Anoplopoma fimbria | reverse complement strand
GTTGACCTCTAAAGCTACGTGGGGCCAAGCAAGGGGAGCTTTGAAGAACGACGGGAGTTCACCTCTACAGCGACGAGGGGCCCAGCAGGGGGAGCTTTGAAGGACGACAGGAGTTCACCTCTAAAGCTACGTGGGGCCAAGCAAGGGGAGCTTTGAAGGACAACAGGAGTTCACCTCTATGTGGTGCCCAGCAGGGGGAGCTTTGAAGGGCGGCAGGAGTTCACCTTCGCAGCTACGTTGGGCCCAGCAGGGGGAGCGTTGAAGGACGACAGGAGTTCACCTCTAAAGCTATGTGGGGCTCAGCAGGGGGAGCTTTGAAGGACGACAGGAGTTCACCTTCGCAGCTACGTGGGGCCCAGCAGGGGGAGCTTTGAAGGGCGGCGGGAGTTCACCTCGCAGCTACGGGGCCCAGCAGGGGGAGTTTGAAGGACAACAGGAGTTCACCTCTAAAGCTACGTGGGTTCCAGCAGGGGGAGCTTTGAAGGACGACGGGAGTTCAACTCTAAAGCTACGTGAGGCCCAGCAGGGGGAGCTTTGAAGGACGACGGGAGTTCACCTTCGCAGCTACGTGGGGCCCAGCAGGGGGAGCTTTGAAGGACGACGGGAGCTCACCTCTAAAGCTACGTGGGGCCCAGCAGGGGGAGCTTTGAAGGACGACAGGAGTTGACCTCTAAAGCTACGTGGGGCCAAGCAAGGGGAGCTTTGAAGGACAACAGGAGTT
>NW_026551313.1:0-8325 GCF_027596085.1 Anoplopoma fimbria | reverse complement strand
TTGGCACCCATACTGCTAATGGTATATCAAAGCATGGAGGAGGGACAACTGGTTCCAGAATCCATGGTTACTAGTAATCACAATATTATTTAAAAAATAGGGAGTAGGTTAAGTGAATTATAGGCCAAATTATTTATTGAATAGTGACTATAAGATCTTAACAAGGGTTTAGCGATAGGATTAAGAACGTAATGGGAGGAATAATATCACCCACACAGGCATATAGTGTCGAAGGCGAGAGACATATACAGATATGGGCAGGGAATGTTAGGACGTTGTTAAAAATGTTGAAGAACAGTCTGGGATCAGCGACTTTGAATAAGGCTTTTGATATGGAATATGAGTTCTTGTTTCCTGACCAAGGAAGAGTTTGGGGTTTGGGGATAGAATAGTGAGTTGGATCAGGCCGTTGGCATGGGAAGCTAAGAGTAGGGTCAAATGTAATGGTCTGATGACAGACACCTTTGCTTTGGAGAGGTCAGTGAGACAGGGCTGTCCTTTATCAGCACTGTTATATAGCATGTCTATTTGTAACATCGGAAGGGAAACTAGCATTTAATTTCTGAGTGTGCCTCTATGTTTATCAGGCGCACGTGTTATTATTAAGTGATTTCTTTTTCTTTTTTTTTCTTGAGTTTTGTTACCCCTTAACATGAATGTGATTCCTGTGTGTATTTCATTGTTTTGTGTAAATATTTACAGATGAATGTCTTTTGTATATAAAATTGGTGTTTTTGATAATAAAAAAAAAAAAAAACACGCCCGATCTCGTCTGATCTCGGAAGCTAAGCAGGGTCGGGCCTGGTCAGTACTTGGATGGGAGACCGCCTGGGAATACCAGGTGCTGTAAGCTTTTTTCACTCCCTTTACAAAAAGCAGAGGCGCTGCTGCTTTTTTCAGTGGACACCGACAGGGTGGGAAGGATATAGCTAGATCATGACTTGCCGGTATAGAAATGACACAAATCCAGTTAAATGATGGCTTTCATCATTCCTAAGCTCATCGATCATTTTCTTTTCAATTTTATGCTAACGTATTCTACATTTCAACAGTAAATATTAATCTTTTTACTGCACTACAATTGTGAACCTTATAGCCACTTTGTACATTCTGATTTGACATTTAAAAGCTGTGAGTGTGTCTGGCAATCTGCAGGCGCTCCCTGTATAGACGAAAGAGCAAAGCGTGGTGATATAGTATCTTTAAAAGGCCCTTTGGTAGGCACAATATTTGCTTACGGCCATACCACCCTGAACACGCCCGATCTCGTCTGATCTCGGAAGCTAAGCAGGGTCGGGCCTGGTCAGTACTTGGATGGGAGACCGCCTGGGAATACCAGGTGCTGTAAGCTTTTTCACTCCTCTTTACAAAAAGCAGAGGGCGCTGCTGCTTTTTCAGTGGACACCGACAGGGTGGGAAGGAAATAGCTAGATCATGACTTGCCGGTATAGAAATGACACAAATCCAGTTAAATGATGGCTTTCATCATTCCTAAGCTCATCGATCATTTTCTTTTCAATTTTATGCTAACGTATTCTACATTTCAACAGTAAATATTAATCTTTTTACTGCACTACATTTGTGATCCTTATAGCCACTTTGTACATTCTGATTTGACATTTAAAAGCTGTGAGTGTGTCTGGAAATCTGCAGGCGCTCCCTGTATAGACGAAAGAGCAAAGCGTGGTGATATAGTATCTTTAAAAGGCCCTTTGGTAGGCACAATATTTGCTTACGGCCATACCACCCTGAACACGCCCGATCTCGTCTGATCTCGGAAGCTAAGCAGGGTCGGGCCTGGTCAGTACTTGGATGGGAGACCGCCTGGGAATACCAGGTGCTGTAAGCTTTTTCACTCCTCTTTACAAAAAGCAGAGGGCGCTGCTGCTTTTTCAGTGGACACCGACAGGGTGGGAAGGAAATAGCTAGATCATGACTTGCCGGTATAGAAATGACACAAATCCAGTTAAATGATGGCTTTCATCATTCCTAAGCTCATCGATCATTTTCTTTTCAATTTTATGCTAACGTATTCTACATTTCAACAGTAAATATTAATCTTTTTACTGCACTACATTTGTGATCCTTATAGCCACTTTGTACATTCTGATTTGACATTTAAAAGCTGTGAGTGTGTCTGGAAATCTGCAGGCGCTCCCTGTATAGACGAAAGAGCAAAGCGTGGTGATATAGTATCTTTAAAAGGCCCTTTGGTAGGCACAATATTTGCTTACGGCCATACCACCCTGAACACGCCCGATCTCGTCTGATCTCGGAAGCTAAGCAGGGTCGGGCCTGGTCAGTACTTGGATGGGAGACCGCCTGGGAATACCAGGTGCTGTAAGCTTTTTTCACTCCTCTTTACAAAAAGCAGAGGGCGCTGCTGCTTTTTCAGTGGACACCGACAGGGTGGGAAGGAAATAGCTAGATCATGACTTGCCGGTATAGAAATGACACAAATCCAGTTAAATGATGGCTTTCATCATTCCTAAGCTCATCGATCATTTTCTTTTCAATTTTATGCTAACGTATTCTACATTTCAACAGTAAATATTAATCTTTTTACTGCACTACATTTGTGATCCTTATAGCCACTTTGTACATTCTGATTTGACATTTAAAAGCTGTGAGTGTGTCTGGAAATCTGCAGGCGCTCCCTGTATAGACGAAAGAGCAAAGCGTGGTGATATAGTATCTTTAAAAGGCCCTTTGGTAGGCACAATATTTGCTTACGGCCATACCACCCTGAACACGCCCGATCTCGTCTGATCTCGGAAGCTAAGCAGGGTCGGGCCTGGTCAGTACTTGGATGGGAGACCGCCTGGGAATACCAGGTGCTGTAAGCTTTTTTCACTCCTCTTTACAAAAAGCAGAGGGCGCTGCTGCTTTTTCAGTGGACACCGACAGGGTGGGAAGGAAATAGCTAGATCATGACTTGCCGGTATAGAAATGACACAAATCCAGTTAAATGATGGCTTTCATCATTCCTAAGCTCATCGATCATTTTCTTTTCAATTTTATGCTAACGTATTCTACATTTCAACAGTAAATATTAATCTTTTTACTGCACTACATTTGTGATCCTTATAGCCACTTTGTACATTCTGATTTGACATTTAAAAGCTGTGAGTGTGTCTGGAAATCTGCAGGCGCTCCCTGTATAGACGAAAGAGCAAAGCGTGGTGATATAGTATCTTTAAAAGGCCCTTTGGTAGGCACAATATTTGCTTACGGCCATACCACCCTGAACACGCCCGATCTCGTCTGATCTCGGAAGCTAAGCAGGGTCGGGCCTGGTCAGTACTTGGATGGGAGACCGCCTGGGAATACCAGGTGCTGTAAGCTTTTTTCACTCCTCTTTACAAAAAGCAGAGGGCGCTGCTGCTTTTTCAGTGGACACCGACAGGGTGGGAAGGAAATAGCTAGATCATGACTTGCCGGTATAGAAATGACACAAATCCAGTTAAATGATGGCTTTCATCATTCCTAAGCTCATCGATCATTTTCTTTTCAATTTTATGCTAACGTATTCTACATTTCAACAGTAAATATTAATCTTTTTACTGCACTACATTTGTGATCCTTATAGCCACTTTGTACATTCTGATTTGACATTTAAAAGCTGTGAGTGTGTCTGGAAATCTGCAGGCGCTCCCTGTATAGACGAAAGAGCAAAGCGTGGTGATATAGTATCTTTAAAAGGCCCTTTGGTAGGCACAATATTTGCTTACGGCCATACCACCCTGAACACGCCCGATCTCGTCTGATCTCGGAAGCTAAGCAGGGTCGGGCCTGGTCAGTACTTGGATGGGAGACCGCCTGGGAATACCAGGTGCTGTAAGCTTTTTCACTCCTCTTTACAAAAAGCAGAGGGCGCTGCTGCTTTTTCAGTGGACACCGACAGGGTGGGAAGGAAATAGCTAGATCATGACTTGCCGGTATAGAAATGACACAAATCCAGTTAAATGATGGCTTTCATCATTCCTAAGCTCATCGATCATTTTCTTTTCAATTTTATGCTAACGTATTCTACATTTCAACAGTAAATATTAATCTTTTTACTGCACTACATTTGTGATCCTTATAGCCACTTTGTACATTCTGATTTGACATTTAAAAGCTGTGAGTGTGTCTGGCAATCTGCAGGCGCTCCCTGTATAGACGAAAGAGCAAAGCGTGGTGATATAGTATCTTTAAAAGGCCCTTTGGTAGGCACAATATTTGCTTACGGCCATACCACCCTGAACACGCCCGATCTCGTCTGATCTCGGAAGCTAAGCAGGGTCGGGCCTGGTCAGTACTTGGATGGGAGACCGCCTGGGAATACCAGGTGCTGTAAGCTTTTTTCACTCCTCTTTACAAAAAGCAGAGGGCGCTGCTGCTTTTTCAGTGGACACCGACAGGGTGGGAAGGAAATAGCTAGATCATGACTTGCCGGTATAGAAATGACACAAATCCAGTTAAATGATGGCTTTCATCATTCCTAAGCTCATCGATCATTTTCTTTTCAATTTTATGCTAACGTATTCTACATTTCAACAGTAAATATTAATCTTTTTACTGCACTACATTTGTGATCCTTATAGCCACTTTGTACATTCTGATTTGACATTTAAAAGCTGTGAGTGTGTCTGGAAATCTGCAGGCGCTCCCTGTATAGACGAAAGAGCAAAGCGTGGTGATATAGTATCTTTAAAAGGCCCTTTGGTAGGCACAATATTTGCTTACGGCCATACCACCCTGAACACGCCCGATCTCGTCTGATCTCGGAAGCTAAGCAGGGTCGGGCCTGGTCAGTACTTGGATGGGAGACCGCCTGGGAATACCAGGTGCTGTAAGCTTTTTTCACTCCTCTTTACAAAAAGCAGAGGGCGCTGCTGCTTTTTCAGTGGACACCGACAGGGTGGGAAGGAAATAGCTAGATCATGACTTGCCGGTATAGAAATGACACAAATCCAGTTAAATGATGGCTTTCATCATTCCTAAGCTCATCGATCATTTTCTTTTCAATTTTATGCTAACGTATTCTACATTTCAACAGTAAATATTAATCTTTTTACTGCACTACATTTGTGATCCTTATAGCCACTTTGTACATTCTGATTTGACATTTAAAAGCTGTGAGTGTGTCTGGAAATCTGCAGGCGCTCCCTGTATAGACGAAAGAGCAAAGCGTGGTGATATAGTATCTTTAAAAGGCCCTTTGGTAGGCACAATATTTGCTTACGGCCATACCACCCTGAACACGCCCGATCTCGTCTGATCTCGGAAGCTAAGCAGGGTCGGGCCTGGTCAGTACTTGGATGGGAGACCGCCTGGGAATACCAGGTGCTGTAAGCTTTTTCACTCCTCTTTACAAAAAGCAGAGGGCGCTGCTGCTTTTTCAGTGGACACCGACAGGGTGGGAAGGAAATAGCTAGATCATGACTTGCCGGTATAGAAATGACACAAATCCAGTTAAATGATGGCTTTCATCATTCCTAAGCTCATCGATCATTTTCTTTTCAATTTTATGCTAACGTATTCTACATTTCAACAGTAAATATTAATATTTTTACTGCACTACATTTGTGATCCTTATAGCCACTTTGTACATTCTGATTTGACATTTAAAAGCTGTGAGTGTGTCTGGAAATCTGCAGGCGCTCCCTGTATAGACGAAAGAGCAAAGCGTGGTGATATAGTATCTTTAAAAGGACCTTTGGTAGGCACAATATTTGCTTACGGCCATACCACCCTGAACACGCCCGATCTCGTCTGATCTCGGAAGCTAAGCAGGGTCGGGCCTGGTCAGTACTTGGATGGGAGACCGCCTGGGAATACCAGGTGCTGTAAGCTTTTTTCACTCCTCTTTACAAAAAGCAGAGGGCGCTGCTGCTTTTTCAGTGGACACCGACAGGGTGGGAAGGATATAGCTAGATCATGACTTGCCGGTATAGAAATGACACAAATCCAGTTAAATGATGGCTTTCATCATTCCTAAGCTCATCGATCATTTTCTTTTCAATTTTATGCTAACGTATTCTACATTTCAACAGTAAATATTAATATTTTTACTGCACTACATTTGTGATCCTTATAGCCACTTTGTACATTCTGATTTGACATTTAAAAGCTGTGAGTGTGTCTGGAAATCTGCAGGCGCTCCCTGTATAGACGAAAGAGCAAAGCGTGGTGATATAGTATCTTTAAAAGGCCCTTTGGTAGGCACAATATTTGCTTACGGCCATACCACCCTGAACACGCCCGATCTCGTCTGATCTCGGAAGCTAAGCAGGGTCGGGCCTGGTCAGTACTTGGATGGGAGACCGCCTGGGAATACCAGGTGCTGTAAGCTTTTTCACTCCTCTTTACAAAAAGCAGAGGGCGCTGCTGCTTTTTCAGTGGACACCGACAGGGTGGGAAGGAAATAGCTAGATCATGACTTGCCGGTATAGAAATGACACAAATCCAGTTAAATGATGGCTTTCATCATTCCTAAGCTCATCGATCATTTTCTTTTCAATTTTATGCTAACGTATTCTACATTTCAACAGTAAATATTAATATTTTTACTGCACTACATTTGTGATCCTTATAGCCACTTTGTACATTCTGATTTGACATTTAAAAGCTGTGAGTGTGTCTGGAAATCTGCAGGCGCTCCCTGTATAGACGAAAGAGCAAAGCGTGGTGATATAGTATCTTTAAAAGGACCTTTGGTAGGCACAATATTTGCTTACGGCCATACCACCCTGAACACGCCCGATCTCGTCTGATCTCGGAAGCTAAGCAGGGTCGGGCCTGGTCAGTACTTGGATGGGAGACCGCCTGGGAATACCAGGTGCTGTAAGCTTTTTTCACTCCTCTTTACAAAAAGCAGAGGGCGCTGCTGCTTTTTCAGTGGACACCGACAGGGTGGGAAGGATATAGCTAGATCATGACTTGCCGGTATAGAAATGACACAAATCCAGTTAAATGATGGCTTTCATCATTCCTAAGCTCATCGATCATTTTCTTTTCAATTTTATGCTAACGTATTCTACATTTCAACAGTAAATATTAATATTTTTACTGCACTACATTTGTGATCCTTATAGCCACTTTGTACATTCTGATTTGACATTTAAAAGCTGTGAGTGTGTCTGGAAATCTGCAGGCGCTCCCTGTATAGACGAAAGAGCAAAGCGTGGTGATATAGTATCTTTAAAAGGACCTTTGGTAGGCACAATATTTGCTTACGGCCATACCACCCTGAACACGCCCGATCTCGTCTGATCTCGGAAGCTAAGCAGGGTCGGGCCTGGTCAGTACTTGGATGGGAGACCGCCTGGGAATACCAGGTGCTAGCTAGAACATGACTTGCAGGTATAGAAATGACACAAATCCAGTTAAATGATGGCTTTCATCATTCCTAAGCTCATCGATCATTTTCTTTTCAATTTTATGCTAACGTATTCTACATTTCAACAGTAAATATTAATATTTTTACTGCACTACATTTGTGATCCTTATAGCCACTTTGTACATTCTGATTTGACATTTAAAAGCTGTGAGTGTGTCTGGAAATCTGCAGGCGCTCCCTGTATAGACGAAAGAGCAAAGTGTGGTGATATAGTATCTTTAAAAGGACCTTTGGTAGGCACAATATTTGCTTACGGCCATACCACCCTGAACACGCCCGATCTCGTCTGATCTCGGAAGCTAAGCAGGGTCGGGCCTGGTCAGTACTTGGATGGGAGACCGCCTGGGAATACCAGGTGCTGTACAAAAGCAGAGGGCGCTGCTGCTTTTTCAGTGGACACCGACAGGGTGGGAAGGATATAGCTAGATCATGACTTGCCGGTATAGAAATGACACAAATCCAGTTAAATGATGGCTTTCATCATTCCTAAGCTCATCGATCATTTTCTTTTCAATTTTATGCTAACGTATTCTACATTTCAACAGTAAATATTAATATTTTTACTGCACTACATTTGTGATCCTTATAGCCACTTTGTACATTCTGATTTGACATTTAAAAGCTGTGAGTGTGTCTGGAAATCTGCAGGCGCTCCCTGTATAGACGAAAGAGCAAAGCGTGGTGATATAGTATCTTTAAAAGGCCCTTGGTAGGCACAATATTTGCTTACGGCCATACCACCCTGAACACGCCCGATCTCGTCTGATCTCGGAAGCTAAGCAGGGTCGGGCCTGGTCAGTACTTGGATGGGAGACCGCCTGGGAATACCAGGTGCTGTAAGCTTTTTTTTCACTCCTCTTTACAAAAAGCAGAGGGCGCTGCTGCTTTTTCAGTGGACACCGACAGGGTGGGAAGGAAATAGCTAGAACATGACTTGCCGG
>NW_026551312.1:0-12226 GCF_027596085.1 Anoplopoma fimbria | reverse complement strand
CTCACAGCAGACACACAAAAAGAGCTTGTTGTCCACGCTTTGGAGGCACTACATGACCGTTCCATCAAAGTAGTGAGTGTTACCATGGATGGACATGCCACCAACCTGGGTATGTGCAACTTGCTTGGAACTAATCTTAAGGGAAACCCGAAAGACCCCTGAAGACCAGCTTTACTCATCCCTCTTCAGGTGATGAGGTATTTGTCATAATGGATGCGTGCCACATGCTCAAGCTCGCACGCAATATGCTTGAGGTAATACATTTCTCTTGGTATTTGTGGTGGTCTTTATATTCCCATCCTCTGTATGCACCATCATCATATATCATATACTATTCTTTCGCATATCTTCATGCAGTTGCTGATGGGCGTATCCCTCTGTAGCTGCCAAAACCACGTTTACATCGTGGTTGTACTCGTGCGACTAATAATAAATAATAATTCAGATTCAATTTCTGTAGTCATACCGGACTATCAACAGTGGCAGTGGCAGGATCGAGTGGAAGCACATTGTTGAGCTCAACAATGTTCAAAAAAGGCAGGGCTGCATGCAGCCAACAAACTGACAGATACTCATGTCAGTTTTCAACAACCATCAAGCTAGCCTCCAGCTGCTAGCCTCCACCTGCTAGGCTACAACCATCAAGCTAGCCTCCAGCTGCTAACCTCCAGCTGCGAGCCTCCAGCTGCTAGCCTCCAGCTGCTAACCTCCAGCTGCTAGCCCCAGCTGCTAACCTCCAGCTGCTAGCCTCCAGCTGCTAGCCTCCAGCTGCTAGCCTCCAGCTGCTAGCATCTGACCTCCAACTGCTAGCCTACAACCACCTTGACTGCAGCTCTCCTGGGTAACCAGGGTTACTAGAGGTGCGCTGGATTTAGCTAAAACAGATAGGTAAGCTTGGCAACTTCATAGTTATCACTACAATATCATGAGTAAATCACAGAAGGCTGCAAGGCCTCATAGGCAGAAGCTGAAACAAGATACCCAGTCGCAGAAGATTACTGACTTTGTTAAACAGTCTCCAAATAAAAGACATGCTCTGATGCTGAGAGTGGTGATGAATATCCATCAGATGATGCATTGGCAATTAGTGAGGTGGACAGTAAGGTGATAACATTACAGTCCATCAACAAGAAACTTGACAAACTGGATATGTTGAATGCTATGATGGAGGAGATAAAGTGCAATTGTGGCTCGTTTCGAACACTATCAGCAGAAGGAGCTTGTCAAGGGAGGGGCAGAGAGCTGAGGAACACCTCCTTCGGCATGAATGACCAATTCCCTCCGGAGATACATGACAGGCGTAAAGCACTTTTCCCTATCATGAGAGAACATCGGAGCCATAACAGCCGCGTTGCCCTGGTAGTCGACAAATTGTACATCAATAATCAACTGTTCAGAGACTCCAGCATCACTCCCTGGTTATTTTAATGTCACAATCCCAGTAGGCCTGTGTATTGGCATGCTGGACTTGTTTTATGGCTAGTTCAAGCATTGATGGGACTTTTTCCAAACCGGGTCTTCTTAAGGGCCTGGCACTAGCTCATTTAAACATCTGCAGCTTGAGGAATAAAACACATGAACTCTCAGCGAAATTGATGGACAATGGAATTCATGTAATGGCTATAACTGAAACACACTTGGATAGTACATTTGATGACTCATTGATATCAATTGAGGGTTTTTCCATGTTCAGAAAAGATAGAAATAGATTTGGCGGGGGCGTGGCAATCTACGTGAAACATCATATACCAGTAAAACTAAGACCTGATTTGATGAATGACAACATTGAGGCATTGTGGTTACAGGTTCATTTACCCCATACTAGCCCAATACTGATTGGTTGTTGCTATAGACCACCCAACTCTAGAATAGAATATCTCAATGGAATCTGTGATATGTTTGACAGAGTTGCAGATGAAAATAGAGAAATGTACTGTCTTGGTGATTTTAATGTGAACTGGTTTGAAGATGGCTGCTCTATGAAGAAAAGGTTGCTTGATATGACCAATACTTGTCATTTGAGTCAAATTGTTTCCATACCAACTAGGAATGCTCTGAACCGAGATGGAGCTCAATCATCCTCCTGTATAGATCATATTTATACAAATGTGCCTGACAGGTGTTCCAAGGTAATGTCATTGTTAGTTGGCTTCAGTGACCATGACCTGGTTGCTGTGTCCAGAAAGTCAAAGATTCCAAAAGCAAAGTCAAAGATAATCTGTGCTAGGTCATATAAGAATTTCAGCGACAATGCTTTCTTAGAAGATGTCAAGTATGCTCAATGGTCTAAAGTCTGTGTTGAACCTGATGCTGAAAAATCGTTAAATATTTTTATGGATTTGTTCGTACCCATTGTAAACAAACATGCACCACTTAGGAAATTCACTGTCAAGCCTAATGGAGCTCCCTGGATTGATGAGGAGTTAAAGAACTTAATGAAACAAAGAAATGAGCTAAAAAGATGCTTTATTGGAGCCCTACATGACAGTAAGAAATTATGGAAAGTGATGAATGATATTATGGGTCGGAGTACTAATGCTTCTGCATCCTTCATTGAAACTGATAATGGTGTATTTATTTCTAAGCCTAAGGATATGTCAAATTACCTAAATAAGTATTTTGTGGAAAAAGTTGAAAATTTGAGGGGGGGCTTTTGTACAAATGTAAAGAACAAATCGTGTCTGCTCATTGATGATCTCATAATGAAAGGCAAACAGTGTACTTTTGAGTTCAATTCGGTTGAAATCAAGGAGGTTGAAAAATTGTTACGATCCATTTCTAAAGACAACTCTGCTGGTATAGATTGTATTGATGGTAAATTACTCAGAATAGCTGTTGATTATATAGCTCTTCCTGTATGTCACATATTTAATTCCTGTCTATCTAATGGAACCTGTCCTAAAATCTGGAAAGAAGGAAAAATTATTCCCATACCAAAAGATACCAAATCAACATTCAGTGGTCCTAACTGTAGACCTATAACAATCCTACCTGTTTTGAGTAAAATTTTAGAAAGGATTGTATATAACCAAATCCATGATTATATGTCTAAGAATGATTTGATAAGTAATGCACAACATGCCTACAGAGAGGGTCATTCCACCTGCACAGCCTTGGTAAAAATGACTGACGATTGGTTAAGGGGGATTGACAATTCATTGTTATCTGGTGCTGTCATGTTGGACTTCAGCGCTGCATTTGACCTAATTGACCATAAGTTGTTGATTGAAAAACTCACGCATTATGGTTTAGGACCTATGGCAATCTCTTGGTTTGAAAATTATTTATCTTTCAGAACTCAACAGGTTTTCTTGAATGGTACTCTGTCCAACAGCATTAACATAGACTGTGGTGTGCCGCAAGGAAGTTGTTTGGGTCCGCTCTTATTTTCAATTTTTACGAATGATCTCCCGCTTGTTATTCAAGAATCCACTTTGGTTTTATACGCTGACGATTCTACACTGTACTATTCTGCATCTTCATGCTGTAAACTTAAGTCCGTTCTGTCACAAGATCTGAAAGCAGTGGTCAATTGGGTTACTGCAAATAGACTTGTTTTAAATCTATCAAAAACTGTCAGCATTGTCTTTGGATCTCGGCATAATGTAGCCAGTCAGCCTATGCTTGATCTGCAGATTTCTAGTCAGCCAGTCAAGCAGGAGAGCAAGTTAAAGCTTCTGGGACTTTCTATTTGTAACACTCTGTCCTGGACTGATCATGTTAGGCAGATAGTTGCCAAGATGAGTAGGAGCATTGCTACGGTCCGGAAATGTGCCACCTACTTACCAGCTACTTTACGGAGACAGGTTGTTCAAACATTAGTATTATGCCATCTCGACTATTGTTCTGTTATTTGGGCCTCTGCCTCTAAGACTGACCTAAGCAAACTACAAACTGTACAAAACCGGGCTGCTAGACTTGCCCTTGCTAGATCTTACAGATCAAATGTAGATCAGATGCATTCTGATCTCAAGTGGCCTAAAGCTCTTGATAGGTTATCCATTAGGTCCTTGATATTTATTAAGAATGTAATTTCCACTCATGTTCCTAGAGCTCTTTTTAATGAAATTGTTTTTTGCTCTGATGCTCATTCATACGGTACTAGATCTGCAACAGCAGGGCTAGTTGTGCTCCCACACTGTAGGAGTAATGCAATGAGGAGGACATCCTTCTATAGGTCCATTTCTTTGTGGAATATACTCCCATTCGCACATTCGTGTTATACCTGTGAAGAGGGAATTCAAGAGGCAAATTAAATCCTATTTTTATTTATGTTAAATATGAACTCGGGACTCTGACTTGGCTTGGCGCTCAATGAATTATGTTTGTTTGTTTGACTGTTGCTATGTATTTGTAGTTTTGTCACTTTTACTGTATTTGAGTGATGATTAATTGTTTGTATGTTCTGATTTTAATTGGACCCCAGGAAGACTAGTCTGCCGCTTCTGCGACAACTAATGGGGATCCACAATAAACAATAAACAATAAACAACAGCCTCATATGCTCGCCACATTTAAGCCAATATGTATTGAATTTTGACTGAAAGGCAATTAAGTTGGATATCTGATACCTATGGATCATCTGATTTTTCCCTCTAGTTGCCAAAGCTCTAGCATCGAATAACTTGTTACAGTGATTAAGATATATGAATAAACCCAAACATTTCTTTAGATGATTGACAGGCTCTTTGACGTATTGAATAGCCGAAACCCTCATGCTAGAGGATACAAAGCACCGATTGGGAACCTCAATTGGTGTTACAAGTTTGAGTTCCTGTCAAAGGCTAGGAAGTACTTGCTAGATTTGGTGATGATGGATGGTAAACCCCTTCACCAGTCAAAGAGGTTAATTTTTAAATACTTATTGCATGTTGTTCTGAATGGAGTTCATGATATGCTATTATGCACAGAGTTCACAATGTGCTGTTTTGCACGGAGTTCATGATATGCTATTATGCACAGAGTTCACAATGTGCTGTTTTGCACGGAGTTCATGATATGCTGTTCTGCATCAGGTTTAAAAGAAGTTCTGTATTTTTGTAGGTGGAGTTGGTAATATAATGAGCAATGTTGATAATTTAAAGTTAATGTAGTCTCCAGCATGTCTGCTATGATCAGTTCTACAAAACATTTTGGAAATTTAAGGTACCTGTCTGTCATGGGGTTCGTTATAAACATTGACACTCTGATGGGGATGATTCCTCAACTCCTGGAAGAGCAACAATATGTCCTGACCTACCGCTTCAGCCAGGATCATTTGGAGCTTCTCTTCAATTCTATCAGAGCATCAGGTTTGATATATAAGATACAATAGGTCATATCCCTTTGTGGCGTTTTTGTGTGTGGTCTACTATAACTATGGAATAAGTTAATTGCCTCAATGTTAAGTAGCCCTGTGTTGGGTTTGATATCCTTCCTACTCTACCACTCATGTCTCCTCTATTCATATAAGGAAAACACGATTTACACGACACGATTTAAATATCTTAAAGGGTTGTATGTTGCTGTTTGTTTCTCATTAGGAGGCTGGAATAACAACCCAACTGCTGGACAGTTCCAGGGTATCTTCCGCAAGCTCATGTATAGATGTGGTGTCAAGCCTGTGGATTCTGGCAACGTGAGAGGACAGGATGCCACTGTCACCCTGTCAGCTGAGCACTACACCAGAGTCTCCCTTTCCGCTGCTGAGATGTCCTCTGCAGATGCCGCCACTGCTGAAGAGCTGGTTTCTCCATTCCTGAACATTTCGGCCCTTGTAGGGGACCACAGCTACCTCCCGACTCGCTTTGGTGGTCTAGTACAGCCTTTCTCAAACTTTTTTCAGCCAGGGCACCTTTCAAAAGTGCATAAAATCTCAAGGCACCCCAGTGTAAAATATGATTAAAAACGACACTGCATAGCCTAAACGTAAATGCAAATGTCCTGTTTATTTAGACAGGACAGTAATGAACAGAGCATAATACAACTGTAAATATTAATAATAATAACAACTTCATAGCACCTTTAAAAACACAGGTTTACTAAGTGCTTCACAAAACAATAAATCAGAGACACAAATGCCATAAAACCATAAGAGGTGGACCGCCCAAGCTATACAGCAACACAGGCAATACAAGAACCCAACAAATTGAGACCAGGAGAACTCAAATGAAGTGCAGAGATAGCAGGAATGTTTTTCCATCATAGTGCTTGTTTCCATCCGTGCCATACGCGCACGCACACACACACACACACACACACACACACACACACACACACACACACACACACACACACACGCACGCACACGCAAACAATAATCCGCAATGAGAGAGGGAGAGAGAGGTCCACATTCGCGCATGCAGCGCGCATACGCACACAAATAAGCCGCAATTGAGAGAGAGAGGGAGAGAGAGGGGAGAGAGAGGGGTGTGACTCACAATCAATGAGAGACGTGAGCCTGGTGCGACGCACACAACCGGCCTATCCTGGCAGGCAGCCTTTCTCAAAGTGGGTACCGCGGCAAAAAATTACGCTGTCACGCTGACACCGGTGGGGACGTCACGTTACGTGAGACAGATTTTTATGGTTAATTTTATATATTTGTTTAACTAAAATGACTTTACAATTGTATTAATCCATTCATATGTAAGAAAGAATGTATTTATGTATTCAATATATACATATATGTCATATATGAAATGTCAGATTTTTTTTTTTTTTTAATTAAATGTCAGAATACGTAATTTTTTGGCGGCACCCCTGACACAGTCACGGGGCACCCCAGGGTGCCGCGGCACCCACTTTGAGAAAGGCTGGTCTAGTAGACAACGCACTGGTCTACATTGCTGGGTTCGTTGTCCGGTGTATTTTTCGCAGCCTGTCCTGTGATGTGTGCCGTGCCAGCCTGGTGACAGATGCTGTAGCTGTCCCATTTGACCAGAGCTACCATCTGCTGGAACTTCGTAACAACGGTGGGCTGATGATTCCTTCAAAAGGAACTGTAAAGGTCAGTAAAAACATCCATCAGCTCCTCTGTACACAGCTAGCATGCTGCCCAACGATGACCAACAGCCCAACCCATCCTCATACAGTCACAGCTTTAACATTTTCTAATTCTCTTTTTGAAGGTGGTGAGAGCTGCGGAGAGGGCCATTCGTCAACACTCTCCAGGGAAAGCCCCTGATGAGGTTGTTGTAGCCCACTTTGTCAGAGAGGAAATCGGGACAGAGGACGTCTTTGCACTGGGGAGCCATGTCCAAGAAAGCCAGTTTGGCATCGACAATCACCTGTCCCTCCTCCTGTCGCTGGTTGTCTCTGTCTTTATGCGAATACGGCTGCATCATATCGCTAAATTAACCTCGCTTACCTGGCAGAGAGGAAATTCCCGAAAAAAACTCGGAAAAACCATCCTGTTTCAAGGATTTTGAAAACGACAGATATAGTTATATATATATATATATATATATATATATATATAGTTATATATATATATATATATATATAGTTATATATATATATATATAGTTATATATATATATATATATATAGTTATATATAGTTATATATATATATAGTTATATATATATATATATATAGTTCTGTATATGTGTATAGTTATATATATGTGTATATATGTGTGTGTGTGCATATATTTGTGTATATATATATATATATATTGTATTAAATGTATAATTGTAAACATACTGACTGTTTTTCAACATGCTATACTAGGGGGCTGTGTTCTCAAAGGGTAGCGTGGGTGAATCGCTGAAAAAACTGAAAGACATAGGGGTGGCCATCAGCAGCGTTGATATGCCCTGAAACACAACTTTCAATCACAAAACAGCAAAGGTAAGACAACAGGCTATATAGAGTGTGTATATATGATGGCCGACCTGCCTTCACAGCGTGCTGCTGCTTCAGCGTCTTCTCGACTTAAACCGATCATTTACAAAACTGATGACGGAAAAGTGATTGTGGAAGATGAACTACTGAACTTTCTTGTGGTTAAAATGAGAACCTTAAGCCACGATGAGATTGTTTTGCTGGTGACTAGTACTTTTACTTCCGAACGGATTGACGCCGCCAAGAAGGCTTTGTTCGAGGTGTGCCCTGACACTTCTCAGCGCTGTACTGCCTTCAAAGGCCAACAGAAAGATACTAATAATGTTAAATTGTGCATGAAAGTGCTAAACGAGTGTGGGGAGGATATCCCGAGATTTGTGTCCTACTTTTTGGACGATCTGCCACCCGTGTCGTTCAATCATATAGATGTTTCAACACTGCTCGGCAGAATGCAACAAATAAACAAAGATATGTGCTGCATGAAAAGTACCCTGGAAGCTCAGATAAATGTTTGTCAAAGTTTGCAAGAGGTGACAGCTGCCATAGATGATCGTTTGACTGCCGTGGAGCAGCCGCTCCCCTCAACGTTGGGCCCCGTGGCTGCTGAACGGTTAGATGTGACAGTCCAGGAGACCACAGCCCCAACATCACCTGTGGCGTCTCGGTCACCGTGTCAAGTGCATTCCCCTGCATGGACCACGGTAGTAAAGAAAGCGGGTCGTAGTAAGCCGGCGCCGGGTAACTCTGCTGTTCAGCACAGACCTCGCCTCGGAAAAACGTCAGCGAGATTGGAGCGGAATAAGACTGGAATAATTGGTACGGGCACGGCGGGCAACATAAAAACTATCACAACAAAGATGGTGAGTGTCTTTGTCTCAAAGTTTGACCCTAATCTAGATGCCATCACTCTCTCTGACTATTTGAAAGATAAACTGAATCGGGAAGTGAAATGTCGCAAAATCGAAACAACTTTAAGTAGATTCAGCTCTTTTTGTGTCACTGCTGAATGTGACAATGTAGCGGAGATGTATGATCCTCATCTGTGGCCGGCTGGTGCTTTTGTTCGCCGGTATTTTGAGCCACGCCGGGCTAAAGTCGCTAATCCGCGCTACCAGTTACCTGCGCCACAGCCTGTGGTTTGTGATGTGGAGTCCCTTTCTGCTGTCAGCCAGCTAACAAGCGAATGCTGATGTGACTCGTGCGCCCGAGCAATATCCCGTAATGAAGAACAATATGCGGATTGTATCGTACAATGTACGCGGTCTACGTGTGGGACACACTGCTACAGATAAATCAAGACGCTTTGTTGTTGATAAATTGTTGAATGAGTGTGATATTCTGTGTCTCCAAGAGACCTGGCTTGCCAAACAGGATTTAGACAAGTTAAATACAATACACAAGGATTTTCATGGTGCTGGGGAATCCACTACTGATCTAAGCATGAAAATAGTTAAAGGTAGAATACCAGGTGGAGTGGCCATCCTTTGGAACCGTAGATATGACCCAATGGTGAAAGTGATTAGATTAAATGTTGATTGGGCCATAGGGTTAGAAGTATGCTTTAATGGCAAGAGGATTACCATTTTAAATATATATACACCATGTGAATCATATAAGGCTGAGGATGAATTTTTGAACAGACTAGCTTTTATCCACTCCTTCATTGAGGACAATGATTCTACTTGTGTGTATGTCTATGGGGATTTTAATGCTGATTTATCAGATAGCAATTCTCTTTTTGCAAAACATCTGGTACATTTTTGTAATGACAATAAACTTATCTTATCTAGTAAAATATTCTTACCGGATAATAGTTTTACCTATGTAAGTGAGGCATGGCACACAACCTCCTGGCTTGACCACTGTCTGTGCACAGCAGATGCTCATGCCTCTCTAGAAAATATGGAGATTTGCTATGGTCTGGCTACCTCTGACCACATACCTATAGCTATGTTGTTAAATGTTGACACTGTGCCCTTCCTGGTGGATACTGAGAATTCAGGCAACTCAGTGAAATTAAACTGGGCTAAGCTATCTAAAGAGGACATTGATAGATATACTGGCTTAACTGACAGCCTACTAAATCATGTTGTATTGCCGATGGGATGCCATTATGTGTGACTTAACATGAACTGTGGCACATGCTATTGAGATGCTTGATAACAACAAATCATGTGGTACAGATGGTATTGCTGCAGAGCATCTTAAACATGCCAGCTATAGGCTCTCTCCACTGTTAGCCATGTGTTTCTCTGGTATCATGGTGCATGGTGTTCTCCCTGATTCCATCTTGTCTGTTTTGCTGGTTCCTGTGCTTAAGGAGAAGGCTGGCAAATTAAACAGCATGGACAATTATAGGCCAATTGCCCTTGCCAGTACCCTGTCTAAGGTGCTGGAAAAAATTATTTTAAATAGGATCGAAATGTATGTATTAACTACAGACAATCAATTTGGGTTCAAGAAAAAACATAGTACTGACTTATGCATTTATGCTTTAAAGGAGATTGTCGCTAAATATCAACGCCAAAACACCACTATGTTTCTCTGTTTTATTGATGCCTCTAAGGCATTCGATAGAATCAACCATGTAAAACTATTTGAAAAACTACTCATGAGAGATGTTCCTAAATATATTGTCAGAATTCTAATGTATTGGTATGCTCAGCAAACATTCCAGGTCAAATGGGATAATACTGTTTCTGATCCTTTTCATGTGGCGAATGGGGTCCGTCAAGGAGGAATATTATCCCCTATTCTTTTTAATGTATATATTGATGACCTTTCAAGACAGCTAAATGAATGTACAACAGGATGTATTGTGGGTGATCAAGTTGTGAATCATCTCATGTATGCTGATGACCTGGTTTTACTTTGTCCATATTCTGCTGGGTTACAAGAGCTGTTGAGGATATGCACACAATATGGAAGAGAATTTGACATCAACTATAATTCCAAAAAGAGTAAGGTTGTTGTGGTGAGATCTAGAGAGGACAAAAAATCCTCTTTTCCTGCTTTCCACCTCGCAGATGGCCTCTTAGAAATATGCAGGGAATTAAAATATCTAGGACATGTCTTCTCAGATGATCTCATGGATGACGGTGACATTCGTCGTCAATGGTGTAAAATATATGCACAGGCCAACGTGATGTTGAGGAAATTTTCCATGTGTTCCACAGATGTTAAGTGTGCTTTGTTTAGGGCTTATGTCACGCCGCTGTATACAGCTCATCTCTGGTCTTCTTACAGAGTGAGAAGTATGCAGAGGCTTAAAGTGGCATATAATGATGCCATGAGGTTGTTGCTCCGTGTTCCTAGGTGGCACAGTGCTAGCCAGCTATTTGTGTCCTCTAATGTACCTACATGTCAGGCACTGTTACGAAAGTTAATGTTCAATTTCATGTGTCGATTGGATTTATCAGAAAATAGCATCATCATAGCCTTAACCAACCCTATGATGGGCTATCGGTTCACATCCAGGCTTCGAAAGCATTGGCATGATAGCTTGCACCTATTTTAGTACAGTATTTTTGAGTATGTATTTTAATGTGTCATATGTGTGTGTGTATGTTGGATGTGAGTGGACCATCTGAGTCCATAATAAAGATTTATTATACTGTACCAAACTACATTAGGATTATAAATCAATAGAAATTATATATAAAGTGTAAATATAGTACATCAAATTATAAAAATAGACATGTGTATATATATGTATATATATGGATTGTATATTGTAAATTATAAAATATATAGTATTTATTTTATTTAAGTTGTATATGTATGGATTGTAAATATCAAATAGTGTCATAAAGAAAATTGTATATAGATATATAAAAAGATGAGGAACACAGGAAGTTAATTTATTAAATATTTGTCCTTTTCTTTTTGTTTTGTATTTTTCACATGTTTAATTTGTATTTGAATGTCTGAAATAAATTCAATCAATAGTTCCAGTTGTATCTCAGTCTGGAGGGTTGCTGGTTCTAGTCCAGAGTGATGCAGTGTTAGAGTGGTTTGAGAGTTATAAGCTAAATGGATAAGATATTTACTTTTTGAGAAATAAAATGTTAATCTGAGTCCAGCAGAAACATTTCTGATAGTAGATATAATCAGTGGCAAGTTAAATGTCCTGTGTTAAAAAGTGTGTTTCTTGTATAACATAGAGGAAAAAAAATCTGCCTCCCACTTAAAATCAAACATGGAATATCAACTATGATGTTTTTAGTGTCATCCACTGAGCCATCACCGCTCAAATTTGCTACATGTTTGCATGAATTTTCCATAAGGTGTAATGCACTAGGCAGCGGGTTGACCCATTCAAGATGGCCGCCGCGGTGGCCGTCAGCCGACCGGAGCTCAACATTGCCGTGACGTATCTAGTGTTCTATATATATCTATG
>NW_026551311.1:0-6820 GCF_027596085.1 Anoplopoma fimbria | reverse complement strand
CCTTAATGTTTTGTCATAAAACAACCTGGCATCCTGACAGGACGGGGCGGGAATATTGAGCAAGCCAGGCTGGGAGGCACGTGGCCGGACTCCTCCCACCACATCCACCTGCTGGAGCTTGTTGCTGTCGACAAGGTGCTGCACCATTTCACTCCACAACTGAAGGGGAAGCACGTTGAGGCAAGAAAACTGTGGATGTGAACTTCAACAGACGGGAGTTTGTCAGATCCCCGGCCCTACACAGGGCAGCAGTGTGTCCTGACGTGGGCAGATCATCACCTTTTCTCTCTCATTCACAAATCAACCAGTGTCCCCGTTGGCATTCCATCCTGCTGAAGTAGAGAAAACACAGAACTAAAGTTATGATATAAATGAACAGAACCGGACCTGCCCTCTGCTCTGCATGTTACTATTGCACAGGGGATACATTGGATTTATATTGCACATGAATGAATTAATAAATGAGGATCAGATGAAATTAGGATCAAGGGCCTCACACCACCGTCCTGCTCCCTTGAGGATATCTTGGCTTTCCTGCAGGTGTTTTCTGACAACGGTTCCCTGTATGTTGTGTCTTCCATTTGTTTCTAGGACTGGGGAGCAGAGACCTACTTAATTGGTCATTAGGAGTGATTGGCGTGCACCTGGGCCCGGGTGCCAACGCCCTATAAGAGTCTGCTTCCCCAGTCCTTCCGGGCCTGTTCTTTTCAGCTCCATAGCCATGCACACCTTTCAACACTTATGTTGAAACAACACACACACCTATAATCCACTCATGCATACACACTCCACACTACGGACTTACTGACTTCCACATCCCATACTTTTATTATAATTTGAGCACTTGGATTGGTTTGGTTTGATTAAATACTTATTTTGATTGGGAAACTGTTGTCTCCCGTCTTTTTGTTGTGTAGCCTGGCGCCCCTAGGCCAGGTGCGTAACAAAATGGGGGCTCGTCCGGGATTTGTTTGTACAGTGAGTTTGGAGCGTCAATTTAGTCTCCCTCCTGTATTGGATTTGTGAATGGAGTGACGTTAGTTGGGAATCTTTCCGGGAGGTTCCGTCGTTCCATTGTTTGGTCAACAGTCCGGTGAGTAGACAAAGCAATGTTACAGGCTTGTTATTCGGACTTTGGGGAGATGCAGTTAATTGTTATGAGTTGAATTAATCTGTTTAAATTTGAGTTAATTTGATTAGGTTTGGTTATTTCAGTACAGTACGGTAGCTGTTTGGTTCATTTTGTGCGGTTGGAGAGTTGTTTATTTCTGGTAGTTGTGCAGCTAAGTAAAAACGTCAAAAGTTGCCTGGCTGGTTTATTTTTTTATTTTTTTGTATTTGTTTGATACGAGTGTCCCTGGTAGGTGCGCTTAGCTGCCTGGGTAAAATAGCTCGTTGGTTTAGGCCGGGGGGTGGCTAGGTGCGTCAGGTGCGGCAGTAGCGAGAAGTTCGTACTGAATATCTCGACTCGGGGGCACGGCTAAGGGGGGCATGCGGGTCGCCAGTTATTGGTTGCCTTTCCTCCCCTTTGGTATGAGCTAGGCCTTTGCGGTGGCCTTCAGTGCGTAGAAATCCTCCGCAACCGGCACACGAAGAGGGTGGAGTTAGCTGGGGTTTATATAGGCTAGGGGGACACTTGTATTGTATTTTGTTTGTTTGTTTTTGTTTGGTTTGCCAGCGAGGAGGCTCTTAAAGCGCACAATACCCAGGATGGTGACAGTGGATGACGTTGTTCAGTCTCCCTCGGTGGAGCTCTTAAATCAATGCACCAAAGACCAATTGCTGAACATTGCAGATCGTTTTGGATTGAAAATTGAAGCTAGTGATAGAAGGTTAAAGGAGACATTGTTGGAAGTCTTGAAAAGAGAGCTAGGTGGTATAGCGGTTTCAACTGAGGAACGGGATAAGAAAGAGGAGGCGTCTCTTTCTCCCGCAGTAGGTGCCGCAATGGCGGTGCCTTCACCAGCAGCTATGTCAGGGTTGACGTTCGACCAACAAAAAGAATTAATCATTTTGCAAGCTAAAGTACAAACTGATCGGGACCACCAACAAAGAGAATTAATCATTTTGCAAGCGAAATTACAAACTGATCAGGAACAACTTAGGCTAGATAGTGAGTATGCTATTGAAAAAATGAAACAGCAGACAGAACAGGCTAAGTTGCAGGTAGAGCAAAATAGATTGGACTTGATAGGGGATGGTAAGATTTCAGCGGCTGCACAAGTGTTTTCAGAACCTGCAGAACGGTCTGCAGGGGGGTTTGACATTAGTGGCAATCTACGTCTGGTGCCCAAGTTTTCCGAACGTGATCCTGAGGCATTCTTTGCCATGTTTGAGAGGGTGGCAGATGTGCGTAAATGGCCTGACTCGGCGCGCACATTGATGCTGCAGTGCGTCTTAACAGGCAGGGCGCAAGAGGTTTTTTCGGCTATGAATGCGGCTGACAGTCAAGAGTATGCCCGTGTTAAGGCGGTGGTACTGAAGTCATACGAGCTCGTTCCTGAGGCGTATAGGCAGCGGTTTCGATTTTGGAAGAAACATGACAGACAAAGTCATTTGGAATTTGCACGTGATTTGACGACGAGCTTTAACCGCTGGTGTAACGCCTCGGAGGTGGAAGATTTCGAAGGCTTACAAGATTTGATGATTTTGGAGCAGTTCAAAGATTCTGTTCCAGCTCGTGTGGCAACATATATCAGTGAGCAGAAAGCACGCAACGCAGCAGATGCGGCGGCGCTCGCAGATGACTTTGTCTTAACGCACCGTGGAGAGTTTAGAGCGGGCGGTGGCAATTATGTTGCTGCCAGTGAGTCGCATGGCCGATTTAATAAACCTCTGCCTGTCGATTCCAGAGCTAACGCCAACAACAGTAGGGATGTGCGTGACTCGGGGAAGGTTTGCCATCACTGTAACAAATGGGGGCACTGGAAAAAAGATTGCTTCTTGTTAAATTCCCCTAAGGCAGGTCATTGGGAACCAAAAGGGGTTGCTACGGCAGCTCCAGTTCGTCCGGTGTCCACTTGTGTTACACCTACTTTCGGTTCAAATGAGGATACATCGGTTGTAGCTCTGAATTCTTACCGTCCATTTATCATGCAGGGGACTGTGTCTTTGGTGCAGGGTGGGGAAGAAGTACCGGTAACTATTTTGAGGGACACTGGGGCTTTTGATTCATTCATTCAAGCTGGTGTTCTCCCTTTGACTAATGTTTCTGACACTGGTGATAAGGTTCCTATCCGGGGCATAGACATGAATATTTTGTTGGTTCCCTTGCATAATGTTGTCCTAAAATGTGAACTGTTCCAGGGAGAAGCAAAGCTCGCTGTGCGCCCAGCACTGCCTATTCCGGGTGTGACGCTGATCCTCGGCAACGACCTGGTGGGTGCTAAGGTCTGGGCTGGGGTCCCGCCGCCGCCGGCAGTGGTGACCTCTGTTCCCTTGGTGACGGAGGAAGCTGATGAATGTGAACATGACTTCCCAGAGGTTTTTACAGCGTGTGCGGTGACCCGTGCAATGGCTAAGTTAAAAGAGAAATCTCATTTAAATGATTCAATTAAGACAAAAGTATCTGAAAAGTTTTCGATACCTCTTTCTGATTTTCCATTGTCCATAACCCGTTCAGATCTGGTTGCGGAACAGCAGGCTGATGCCTATCTGAAGGAGATATTTCCATTGGTACGGCCAGAGGAGGAGCTGTTTGACAGTGCTTGTGGGTATTTTCTGCAGGACTCATTGTTGGTGAGAAAATGGCTGTCACATAAAGGAAGGTTTGTGGGTGAACCAGTGTTCCAAATTGTGTTGCCAGAGAAACTTCGCCAGTCAGTGTTAAAAGTAGCGCATAATGAATCTGGACATGCTGGTGTGAGAAAAACTTACGATAGACTACTTAGGCATTTCTTTTGGCCTCGTATGAAGAGAGATGTGTCAGCATTTATCAAAACTTGTCATACATGCCAGTTAACTGACAAGCCTAATCAAAAGTTGAAACCAGCACCATTGTATCCCATTCCGGCCATTAGCCAGCCGTTCAGGCAGTGGCGAAAATATCCAGTTCCAACGACAAAGAAAGAACTCATGCGTTACCTTGGTCTGATAGGTTACTATCGTAGTTTCTGTAGGAATTTTTCGACAGTTGTGGCGCCTCTCACTAACCTGCTGAAGGCTAAGGAACAGTTTGTCTGGTCATCCGCTTGCCAAGAAGCATTTGAGCAGGCTAAAAAGCTCTTGTGTACTGCTCCGGTTCTTGCAGCTCCCCGCTTAGACAGGCCATTCACAGTCTACACTGATGCTAGTCATGTGGGGGCGGGGGCCGTTCTAATGCAAGAGGACAACCTGGGCATAGATAAACCTGTTAGCTTCTATTCTAAGAAATTCAACTCTTACCAGCTAAATTACTCTGTCATTGAAAAGGAAGCATTGGCTTTGATTTTAGCTCTGCAACATTTTGATGTTTATGTTGGCGGTAGTACCCCCCTGGTTATTTATACAGACCATAACCCTCTGACTTTTTTACATTCTTTGCAGTGTCCAAACCAGAGATTGATAAGATGGTCACTGTTCCTGCAATCCTATGCCCTGGACATTCGTCATGTTAAAGGGGCGGAGAACGTGGTGGCCGATGCGCTGTCACGGGCTCCTCATGACTGAGGTCCGGTCTCCGTTGGTCCTTTTTGCCTCTGTCTGTCTTGCACCCCTTAAAGTGCTTCCGTGGTACCGGTTGCTGGGGTGGAGGCCTGTGACAGTGGGCAGGCGGCCATTGGAGTAGAGGTTGGGTATGATAGAGAGTAGATAGTATATATTTATCTAATGTTAAATGGGTTGCCGGTGATCCCTTTGGGACTCCGTCTTTATGGGGGGGGTGACGGTTCCCTGTATGTTGTGTCTTCCATTTGTTTCTAGGACTGGGGAGCAGAGACCTACTTAATTGGTCATTAGGAGTGATTGGCGTGCACCTGGGCCCGGGTGCCAACGCCCTATAAGAGTCTGCTTCCCCAGTCCTTCCGGCCCTGTTCTTTTCAGCTCCATAGCCATGCACACCTTTCAACACTTATGTTGAAACAACACACACACCTATAATCCACTCATGCATACACACTCCACACTACGGACTTACTGACTTCCACATCCCATACTTTTATTATAATTTGAGCACTTGGATTGGTTTGGTTTGATTAAATACTTATTTTGATTGGGAAACTGTTGTCTCCCGTCTTTTTGTTGTGTAGCCTGGCGCCCCTAGGCCAGGTGCGTACACTGACAGCTACTTGTACTTTACTGCAGTATTTCATGTTGTGCTACTTGATACTTGTACTCCACGACATCCCAGAGGTACATGTTGTACTTTTTACTTCACTACATGTATCTGACAGATACAGTTATAGTTTATTTACAATATAAAGTCTCTGCACAGCCACACAGCTGTTTTCAACCACTCTGGCTGATTAGACCTCTAGTCAGGTGGCAGTTGGGTGGAGCTGTGCTGGGAATTATGGGATGTCACCAACTATTTGCACTACACTGACAAGTTCAACCAGATCAACAAAGTGGAGTGATGAATAAAAACACTCTCAGGTCAGACTCTGTTGTCTTAGTGAATGTATTTATTCAAGCTAAACTCTACACAACATTTACTGCAAAGGTTCCTGCTTGATCATCTGTTCCCTACTCGTCTACAGATACAAGAAGACAAGGTGACAAAGAGGGCCGTGCATGGATCCTCTAAACTATCTGGTCCAAACAACAGAATTCAGGCTGTTGTCATAGCAACTCTTTACAAGTTGTAATGATTTTTCCACAGATGCTGGATTTGATCCTGAGAGACTCTTGTTTGAGCTGTGAGGAGGTTTGTGTTCACAAAGACATCTGATCCTGTGAACGCAGCTCAGACTGAGACTCAGTCCAACCAGTCAGACTGCATACTTTGATGGTGACGTGAGGACACACCCTCTCTGATGAAGGATAAGAAGCTGCGTCACTTCACTTCGTCTGATAGAAGTTGAAGCTGAAGTGAAGCACGGAGCTCCTTTTCTACACAGACCTGCTGAGGACAGAAGAGAGCTGCACACTGATGAAGTTCATGGCTAAAAGTTCAGTAAGTGGAGCTGTGATTGGTTGAAATGACCTCATTGATTGTTGTGAACGTGTGATTGTTTAAAGCTGCTATCAAACTAAAACGTCAGCTGGGAAACAGAAATGTTGAAAACCAGATGAAATGTTGCTTTGAATGATGACACTGTGATGAAGAAGATGAGCTCCGTCTGATCTGGGGTCTGTCAGGACTGTTACTGATGTGGAGGGGAAGGTAGCAGACAGACGAGCACTAGGACCCAGCAGGGACCAGAGAGCTCACCTGGGCCTTTGTTCCTGCACTGAAACACACCTGAGAGACTCTGTTTGCTCTCACCTGCTGCTTTCAACCCTTTAAGTCCACAAAGCTTCATGTTCATTTCCTCATTTGATCTTCAAGAGGTTTATTCCATTTCTTATAGTGTTTGAATGTGTTTGTGTTAGTGACCACAGTGTTTTCTATAAGGACAGTCACATGTCATTTCACTGTTCTGGGTTTTACTGACTTCTGGACTCTGAAGGGAGATCATGAGGAGAAACAGCACAGCTCCATCTGGTGGAAGTTGATGAACAATATTTAACTTGTAAACATTGTAAATTTATAGGATGAGCATTTAAAGTGACATATTTTAACATGTTGTTATTGTGGTTTAAAAGAAGGTAAAGTGAAGTTTATTTAATCTCCAGAAATCTGAACTTTAACAGACAGATTTGAAGATTAACTGAATAATTATATGAAATAACCAAAGTTCAA
>NW_026551310.1:0-493 GCF_027596085.1 Anoplopoma fimbria | reverse complement strand
GGTGAACTCCCATCGTCCTTCAAAGCTCCCACCGCTAGGCCCCACGTAGCTGTGAAGGCGAACTCCTGTCGTCCTTCAAAGCTCACCCTGCTGGGCCCCACGTAGCTGCAAAGGTGAACTCCCGCCGCCCTTCAAAGCTCCCCCTGCTGGGCCCCACGTAGCTTTAGAGGTGAACTCCTGTCGTCCTTTAAAGCTCCCCTGCTGGGCCAAATGTAGCTGCGAAGGTGAACTCCCGCCGTCCTTCAAAGCTCCCTTTGCTGGGCCCCACGTAGCTTCAGAGGTGAACTCCCGTCGTCCTTCAAAGCTCCCCCTGCTGGGCCCCACGTAGCTTAAGAGGTGAACTTCCGTCGCCTTCAAAGCTCCCCTGCTGGGCCCCAAGCTTAGCTCCCCGGCCTTCAAAGCTGGGGCCCCACGTAGCTTTAGAGGTGAACTCCTGTCGTCCTTCAAAGCTCCCCCTGCTGGGCCCCTCGTAGCTGTGAAGGTGAACTCCCGT
>NW_026551309.1:0-2423 GCF_027596085.1 Anoplopoma fimbria | reverse complement strand
TATGTTATCAGGGTTATTGTGTTACAAGAAGAAGTTGTTCAAGTTAAGAGTAAGAGTTATGACATTTACTGAGTTCAGCGGGTCAGTGAAGGTCTCATGACCTGTATAGCTGCCAAACCTGTCAATCATTCGAGCTTCCTATGGGGTTTAGGTGGCACAAGAGAGAATACCTGGGATTGGCAGATACAGTTGGGTGGGATGTAATTGTGTGGTTCTGCTAACCTGAAGGAGTGAGTCTGTGTGCTGGAGCGTGATGTCCTGCGGTTAAGACTGTGTTTAACGGTGTTATCTGTTGTGTTGGCGTAGGCTACGGCCCACGTTAGCCTGTGTACTGTCCGTAATAAACTGTCCGCTAAAGTCTCGTAGCTTTCCTCACCAAGGGTCGCTCCAATATTAACAAATTTAACCAAACTCACATCAAGATAATGGCTTACAAGATGAACAAAAAAACAAATAACATGTCGGCTATGTTAAACATAGGCTTATAGGTTGCTCTGATGATGCTGGGTAAAAAGCACTTGCCCACCAAAACAGTGTCTTATATTCTGTTTTTTTACGTAGGTTTTCTAATTGTGCATTGCATTATTGTTTGTGGGTGGGAAGTCAGTGAGGTATCATGTTCTTGTCACTGCAAACATCAGGATACATTAACTTGTAAATAGTACTTGTAGGTTGTGGCTAATCAAGCTGGATTTAACTTTTTTGACTTACTTTGATACTTACTTTACTTATACTTAAATTATATCAATGCACTAAAAAAATGTATTAGTTGATCAAATGTTTGTAAAATCTTAATCTGAAAAGAAAGTAACACTAGCCATCAGAAAAATGTAGTTGAGAATAGTTATAAAGTAACATGACATTATGTATCTCAAGATTATACTTGGTAAATGGATGGGAAATGGAATTGTGCATGTATAGCACCACTCAATGCGCTTTAACACTACATGTCATTATTCCATACACACCCATTCATACACTGATGGCAGAGGCTACCTTGCAAGGGGCCTCTGCCCATCCTACTCCAACACTGTAGGTAAAGCCTTCTCGAGCAATTTACTCTAGATGTTAAAGGTTACGATATTCAGAGCATTAATAAAGCAGAAAACAACTATTTGCTACGTAAAGATATAGTGGAGTAATGTCTACCAGAGCAGAGAATGTTTAGATAGCCGTGCCATTTAGTGCATGTAAAACAACATGGTTGCTCCTCAAGCGTGATTAACACTGTTTGCACCATTAGCAAAGTTAGCTGTGCAATTTTAAGTGTTTGCTTATTTCCCCTGAATTCTACAAACCAATCAGATTGACCTCCAGAAAACCCTGAACACTTGCGGAATGTGTTGACATACACCAATCGTTTTTTTTAACATAATACTCAACAATTTTTTATGAGTAGTATCAAAATCCTGTCTTTTATTTTACAGTTATCCCTTTGCTTTGATACTACTCTATGAGTTTGTAGGATTAGTAATGATTGTTATGCATTAATAATACAAGTTGAATACAAGCAGTCGTCTCTGGTGTCTACAAATCCAGGTTATTTGTCTGTTGGCCAATTTAAATTCTTGATTAAGTTGAGTAAGGACTAAAATTGTGAGTAATCCCTGTGTACTTAAAGCATCACAAATTGGACATCATAGAAAAAACAAAACATAGTCTTATAGTTTTATCTGTATTTATGTATGGTGTATTATATACAATTCTTTTTTGTCATGTTGCTTTAGAATCATTGTCTAGTCATGAAAAAGGAAAAAACTGTGAGCCTTACATTCACTGAAAATGGGTCATTGGCTTGCAAAATTGAACAGGAAGTGCATTTTCTATGTTCCAGCCAATCAGTAGGATTTCCACTTCGTAAACCTTGATCATCTTGTGACTAAATCTTCCATTGTGAGACGGCATCAGTTGTGCAAGAGAAGGGCTCTGTAGCACGATGATCAGTAGACTGGCTGCTTTGATTCTTCTGAGTTCATTGTGTGAGTGTAACTTAACTTCTCTACTTTCAGATGTGTTCTAAAATACAGTTTATTTAATGTCTTGACTTTATGTATTTATTTTTATTTGTTTAGTGTATGCATTTGTATTTTATAGTAGATACCAGTTTTTGCCCTGTTCTGTCCTTGTAACTGTTTTTGTCTCTTTTCCTCAGCCCTGGTTCAAACTTCAGAGGTTCCTCAACAGGTCTCTTGGACTGTGCTTGAACTTGGTGATAATTTCACTTTGTCATGTCCATTCCTTGAAAATGGAGCGGGGTTGTTTTTCTGGTATAAGCTGAAGTTTGGCCATATGGTCCAAACTGTTGCGGAAGGAACTTATAACAAACTAAAACTTCAAGAACAATTTGACAACTCAAGATTCAAGGTCCCCATAGTGAACGATCAGTATGTTCTTGACATCAGAAATGTGAGCAAAGAAGATGA
>NW_026551308.1:0-911 GCF_027596085.1 Anoplopoma fimbria | reverse complement strand
TTATATTTACCACATTGCTTGGTTGATCCTCAGCTGATCTGTCATATTGAGCAAGATTGGAAGCTTCTCCTGTGAATGAAAGCAAGACGTTTAAGACAATAAAGTTATTGTTGTCATTTCACTTAAATATCTTTAATCTCAGGAACAACAACTAACTGATAATGTCAGCAGTTAAACCTACCCTTGCAATGTTCACAAACTGGCTTTTGATTTCTAGAGATAATTAGAGCTGCAATAACAATTAGACAGCAGGCCAGCAGAGTCCCAAGCACAATGAGGAATGTGCCCAATTCTTGTCCTGGAAGGAGAGAAAGAAATACCAACGAGACAAATAAATAATAAAAATATTATTGCTTTTACATGGTTAATCATTGATAACAGATGTCTACAGCTACATAATGGACTATGAACTCCTAATTGAGTTTCATACAGATAGCACTCATCAACTGGGTACAGACTTGACTTGTTGCCTCACGATGCATTTTCTTTATAACAGCAAAAACTGAAAGCAAAACCAACTAATTGTTCCACAGCACCAGTAACTTTTTGTCCAATTGACAAAAGCTACTTTTAGCCCTTGTAGCTCTTGTTGCATGGCTCTATAGATGGTAATGTTGGTCTGTTGTTCCACTACATCTCAATAACTGTTGGATTGATTGCCATAACATTGTGTCCAACTGACGATGAATCTAGAAACATGAGTAGATATCTGTGGCTCAGATCATTAATCACAGGGTTGGTTGAGTTCGGTCAAAATTCGTATTTGTCCGACAATGAATTTTGATATTTATTCTAAATAGCATATGTTAGCATGACATGGCTGAACTAGGAAGGTGAATATGGGTAAACATTAGTCTCATTGACCTTCACAGGGTTAAGGATTTAAAACTAAACTTACACAATTATCCAAA
>NW_026551307.1:0-3734 GCF_027596085.1 Anoplopoma fimbria | reverse complement strand
TTATAAAGATTATTAGCATTAGTTTCTATTTAAGTTGAAGAGGATGAGTAAGAGTAGATAAAAACTTGGAGCATTATTTATCAACCAAAATTGAATTATTAGTTCATAGAGACAGTTTGTTATTAAGTTATAACAGTAATTATGAATGAATGAGCTACTTTAAAATATTTAGCTAAATTATTGAAAAGGGAATCCTTTATTCATAATAATTACTTTATCCACACATTGTTTTTCATTGTAAGGACCTATGAGCCTTGCTTTTTATCAAGTTGCATTCATCAATCAGTGTTCATTGCTTTCTGTGACGTCTTCAGCTCAATAAAAGACACAACGTTTTATTGAACATAGACTTACCAATTCTGCCTGCTAATAGTTTTCTAAATGTTACTGTGCTTCCATTAACAAAAGATTACTACGAACAGTCCATAATTACATTCTGCTTATTCTCTTTGAGATTCAGCAGCAGAACTGGACCCAGTCGTCCTTGTGTTTGGAGTACTGTTGGCCTGCTCTGTGATTGTGAATGTCGTCCTAATTTTCTACAGAAATCAACGGAAAGTCTGCAAAAATTGCAAAGGTAGGTTCACCGTATTTTACATTCACCTCTGTTTTGCTTTCTGATATTGTACCATAAAGCTCTGAAGGAATGAAATTATTATGCTGTTGAAACATAACGTGGGTTTCTGGTGACTAGATGGTAAACTAAAAACAAAAAAATGATGAAAAATCCATCAATAAGTCTTCTTTGTCTCCGTATACTGTCCATTTTTGTATATATTCTCCTCAATGAAGATTTTGATCAAGATGTCATTTTTCATTACAGTTATGTTCGTAAATTAATTAATGATATTTTTTAATGTCAAACCAAAACTGAAATTGTGATCCAAATATATTGTTTGATTATGTGTGTCCTGTAAAGAGACAATGACAAAAATCACATCCATATGTATGTACACTATTATGAAGGCTGTGTTTTTATTTTAACAGGAGCAGAGAGTGCTTCCCTTCATCTCGGACATGACAGGTCAACTGTGGATCAGTCAAATGATCCGGTAAATATGTGGCAGTGTGCTGTCTGATTTACACTGGCTAGCGATTCTAGATGTGGTTGTGTGATAAATGTACTGCCGCTAGATCCTCTGGAAAGACAAATGTAACTAACTGTTGAATAGCTACGTACTTCATATGAAAAATGAGGTAAAAGAGGATTAAATATAGTTCTGATGACTGAGAAATTACACAAAAAAGTATGTTAAGCTCAATGTGAAGTCGCCGTAAATGAATCTATAATATCTAAAATCCTTTTTGTAGGATGCCGAAGCAATGGGAATGAACTATGCAGCACTGGAATTCTCCACACGGAAAGTGAAAAGAGGGAAGAAGAAGAAGAGAGAGTCACCACAAGAGTGTGAGTACTCTGCTGTTAGAGCAGATCACCACAACCAGCAACACCCTTCTCCATGGAAAGAGCAGAACCCGAGCAGAGGTCCCAAAGTCTCCACAGAGTGATTCAGCCTTGGGTTTGCTCATACAGAGCTTTTAATTCCCAACTGACATTCAATAGTGAGAGGAGGAAGATGTGTATTGGAATGTTTACATCGTCTAAAAAAAGTTTTGCAAGCTGCTTTTGCGAGAGAGCTGCAGAATTCGTAGCCACAGAAAAAGTAGTTACATCAAGGTCATCATGTCTGGGGACTTGTTTGCTTTATTAATTTTGTTGACATAAAGATGGATGTTTTTATTGTCTCCTCATATGAAATAAATGCATCTTCAGTCATCACAAATAGTACAAAAAGGATAATTTCAGTTCACTGAGATAGATTTTGCCAAATCTCAGTTTTTCTCTCCAGGCCTACTTCCACCTCTGCCTCCCTCCGATTGAAGAGATATTTTTTTATTTTGATTATGATGGCTGAAATTGCTGAAATATGTGTAATCCTTTTACCACTGTTTCGGGTACTACCACAGCCGCAATTTTTAGTACTTTGTATATTTCTGTGGACAGATTTGGTCCACGTGAACTGTGCAAGATGCAGTCACGAAACTTGCAGATCTGTAGTTGAGATCAAAATGAAGACTGGGTTCAGAGATGGGTGTGGTCCGAACAAAGGATAAGGTGGCTAGAAAGTCGAGATGTGTGAGCTTTGATGTCGCGGCTGGTAATGAATAAAGAGTAAAACAAACTTTGTCTTGATCCACCTCCATCTAACTTTAACAAAGTCACATACTTAGACATAAACACCAACATCTCACAGAAACTAACAGTTCATATACAAACACTGTAAACAACTCACTGTCTCTCACTATCGTGAGATATTCATTTTCTATAACTAAACACTTAACCACAATGACCCTTTAAGGTGATATCACCTGAATTTATAGGTTACGCAACAATCATGACTATTGATAGGATTCACATTCCACATATTTGTCTTTGCTCTCGTCATTGAATCAAATATGATACATTTTCTACATTATTATTCATATCTCATGTTTGATTGGGCACAACACACTTCCAGGTAAAAAGAAAAATGCAATTGTGAATTTTATTTGCTTTGATATTGTTTAAGCCCTGAGTTGATTTTTGTTGTTGTGAAAATTCTCTTTGCGTGGTTGAACTTTTGTTGTTTTCGAGGCGCAAATGTGAGAAAAATGCTTTCATGTGGAATGCTAATGGTGATGAGAAAACACATACTGTTTGTACACACATTGATCTTGAAGTAAACTGGTGTTCATTTCTATTTCAATTTCATTGTAGATGTGGTATCTTTTGTCATAAGTTTTTTAACTAAGAAAGCACACAAATATAAATAAATATGTTATATCATCTATTTAAGTACAACCGTGCCATACAGATAAAACATGTGACAGAGAGACAACCCTTCTAACTGAAGTTCAAAATTAATATTCGAAAAAAAAGCCAACTCGAGCAGATGCATCATTTGCGTAGAAAACTTTAATAATAAAATGCACAACAATTTAAACTACAAGGATGTAATGCACAATGCTTCTTGTACAAGCTATTACCAAACACTTTACTGTTAAATGTTCAGACTCTGGATGGTTTATCCTTCACCAAAGCCCTGACGTCTGTGTAGATCGTCTCCTCTTCTCTTTGATTCCTTCTCGCAGCTTTGCCGGTTTTCCTCCTGGGAAAGTTTGGTTTACAATAAACCAAAGAGTCCTCATTTCTCTGAGAAAATAAAAGTGAAAAATGAATAATGAGAGAGCACATTCTAATACTCGCACATGCAGATAGACAAACATTACTGATGAGTTGTATTAAGTAGCTACATCTTTATATACCATACCTGCTGATTTTGCTGATTGTTATGGGCTGTTGCAGAGTTAGTTTGCAGAGTGGCAGCAGCTGTTTTAATTAAAAAATATATATAAATAACTTAACATTTTAGAAAAATTGTTAAAATTTTACAGAAGACACAAGATACTGTAGTTTGACTTACACACATCACAAATTTAAAGTAAATATTGTTAGCTTGGGGAAACCCAGTTTAATAGGTCGAGTAACGTCTCTTACCTTTGCAACAATTACAGGATTTTTTCCTGATGGCATAAACAAGGAAGGCTATAACAACGAGACTTATAGCCAAAGCAAAACACACCAGAAAGAGAATTGTGTTGTCCTTCTTTGAATCACATGTGCCGTCAACTGAAACATTAAATCAACAAAAAAATTACGTTAAGAGTATTAAAAACTTTACTTTAGTAGATAA
>NW_026551306.1:0-684 GCF_027596085.1 Anoplopoma fimbria | reverse complement strand
TTTATCCAATCATATATGTGGAAAGGCTGCCAGTACATCACTGCTCCAAGTGATGCACATTAGGACAGATTTCAGAAAAGTTGTAAAACCTTTTTGTCGATCATCAAGCAAACGTGAATTCAGCTCTTGAAAAAAGAGAAAGTAAGACCTGTGAATGAATAGTACCTCCCACCTCAGAAAAATGTGAAAAAACTGTCATGACATAGCATGAGTTTACCATTTACAAACTCCTGTAAGTTGTTGTTTATTTAAATAAAATCATAAAAATGATAATTTACCACTTGCCTTTTTAGAACCAGCAGTGCATGCCCAGCTTCCTGAGGCTAAAAAAGAGAGAGAGAAAGTAAGAAAAGCCTTTTTTGTCTTGACACCTCAGTTTGAAGCCCAACCACAACTATTCTTAAGTTTCCATGCATCATTTGTTTGTCAGTGGTGACAGTGAATGTGTGTCTATTTGTGTCTAACTGTGTCTGTGTCCGCTGCAAAGAAAAAGCAGATGGTACTAAACAGGATTCAGAGTACATGAAAGTGTTCACTGCAGGGCTTTTGTTTTGAGTTGTTGTATTGTTTTTTCTTTATAAACTTTTTCCTGTGTCCACCTTTATATGTGTAATATGTGTACAGGGGCTGGACACAGCATTGTGTCAGGGAACCATTGATTTAACTGTGTGGTATTTGTTTTAT
>NW_026551305.1:0-1406 GCF_027596085.1 Anoplopoma fimbria | reverse complement strand
GAAACTTGTTCTTGTGATCCAGAGGGCCTTGCTTGAAGAAACTCATGTAAAGTATGAATTCCGCAGAAAAGACACTTTTGGGGGTATTTTCGGGCTGAAGCGATCTTTTTGCAGCGAAAAAGCTGTAAATGCATCTAAAAGTATCATGTTTTCATGAAGTACAACGAAACTTGTATCGCATGAGTCCAGAGGCCCTTACTTGAAGAAACGAAACTTGTTATTGTGAGTCCTTACTTGAAGAAACTCATGTAAATTATGAATTGCTATCAGAAAAGACACTTTTGGGGTATTTCAGGCTGAAACGTCTTTTGCAGCAGAAAAACTGTAAATGCATCTAAAAGTAATGAAAGTATCATGTTTTCATGAAATTACAACGAAACTTGTTATTGTGAGTCCTTACTTGAAGAAACTCATGTAAATTATGAATTGCTATCAGAAAAGACACTTTTGGGGTATTTTCAGGCTGAAACGTCTTTTTGCAGCAGAAAAGCTGTAAATGCATCTAAAAGTAATGAAAGTATCATGTTTTCATGAAATTACAACGAAACTTGTTATTGTGAGTCCTTACTTGAAGAAACTCATGTAAAGTATGAATTGCTATCAGAAAAGACACTTTTGGGGTATTTTCAGGCTGAAACGTCTTTTTGCAGCAGAAAAGCTGTAAATGCATCTAAAAGTGATCATGTTTTTCATGAAATTACAGCAAACTTGTTATCATGAGTCCAGAGGCCCTTACTTGAAGAAACGAAACTTGTTATTGTGAGTCCTTACTTGAAGAAACTCATGTAAATTATGAATTCCTATCAGAAAAGACACTTTTGGGAGTATTTTCAGGCCAGTATCTTTTGCAGCAGAAAAGCGTAAATGCATCTAAAAGTATCATGTTTTCATGAAATTACATAAGGAAACTTGTTATTATGAGTCAGAGGCCCTTACTTGAAGAAACTCATGTAAAGTACGATTTTCATGTCAGAAAAGACACTTTTGGGGTATTTTCAGGCTGAAACAATCTTTTGCAGCAGAAGAAGCTGTAAATGCATCTAAAAGTGATGAAAGTATCATGTTTTTTCATGAAATTACAACAGAAACTTGTTCTTGTGAGTCCAGAGGGCCTTACTTGAAGAAACTCATGTAAAGTATGGTTTCTATCTTAGAAAAAAAACACTTTTGGGGTATTTTAAGGCTGAAACACTTCCTTTGTAGAAAAGCTGTAAATGCATCCTAAAAGTGATAGAAATATATTTTCATGAAAACATAAGGAAAATTATTATTATGGGTCCAGAAGAGGCCTTACTTGAATAAACTCATGCTAAAGTATGATTTCATGTCAGAAAAGACACTTTTGGGGTATTTTCAGGCTGAAACGTCTTTTTGCAGCAGAAAAGCTGTAAATGCATCTAAAAGTG
>NW_026551304.1:0-953 GCF_027596085.1 Anoplopoma fimbria | reverse complement strand
GTGAACTCCCGTCGTCCTTCAAAGCTCCCCCTGCTGGGCCCCACGTAGCTGTAGAGGTGAACCTTCGTCGTCCTTCAAAGCTCCCCCTGCTGGGCCCCACGTAGCTGTGAAGGTGAACTTTGTCGTCCTTCAATGCTCCCCCTGCTGGGCCCCACGTAGCTTTAGAGGTGAACTACTGTCGTCCTTCAAATCTCCCCCTGCTGGGCCCCACGTAGCTTTAGAGGTGAACTCCTGTCGTCCTTCAAAGCTCCCCCTGCTGGGCCCCTCGTAGCTGTGAAGGTGAACTCCCGTCGTCCTTCAAAGCTCCCCCTGCTGGGCCCCACGTAGCTTTAGAGGTGAACTCCCGTCGTTCTTCAAAGCTCCCCCTGCTGGACCCCACGTAGCTTTAAAGGTGAACTACTGTCGTCCTTCAAAGCTCCCCCTGCTGGGCCCCACATAGCTTTAAAGATGAACTACTGTCGTCCTTCAAAGCTCCCCCTATTGGGCCCCACGTAGCTGCCAAGGTGAACTCCTGTCGTCCTTCAAAGCTCCCCCTGCTGGACCCCACGTAGCTTTAAAGGTGAACTACTGTCGTCCTTCAAAGCTCCCCCTGCTGGGCCCCACGTAGCTTTAAAGATGAACTACTGTCGTCCTTCAAAGCTCCCCCTATTGGGCCCCACGTAGCTGCCAAGGTGAACTCCTGTCGTCCTTCAAAGCTCCCCCTGCTGGGCCCCACGTAGCTTTAGAGGTGAACTCCCGTTGTCCTTCAAAGCTCCCCCTGCTGGGCCCCACGTAGCTGTGAAGGTGAACTCCTGTCGTCCTTCAAAGCTCCCCCTGCTGGGCCCACGTAGCTTTAGAGGGGAACTCCCGTCGTCCTTCAAATCTCCCGCTGCTGGGCCCACGTAGCTGCAAAGGTGAACTCCCGCCGCCCTTCAAAGCTCCCCCTGCTGGGCCCCACGTAGCTTAAGAGGTGA
>NW_026551303.1:0-1676 GCF_027596085.1 Anoplopoma fimbria | reverse complement strand
ACACCTCTCACTGCTCCTCTCACTGGGCCTGCTCTTCTCCCTGGGCCCTTGCCTAACTCTTCCTCGCTCCAGACATCTTTTTCGGTTTCTGTTTCAAAAACATCACTCCTCAAAGTCCTCTTTAGTAATGCCATTGATTCTAAGCCAGAGTGGAATCAGTTGTGGTTGACCCAATATACCCAACATACAGTTTTTTTCCATCGCTAACGAGCGCTTACCTATACTTAAAATACTTTTCTAAACTCTTAACACAGACTTACACCTACAAAACACAATTGGCCAAATAGATCATTTTCTTCTCAAAAGCACATTTTGTTAACTATATACTAACTCTTCATTTCAAAATAGAAGACATCTTTCTCTGCACACACTAACTTTACCAAAACACTGGACATCTGACTCAAAATGAAATTATTCTTTCAAAGAATAACTCTTGTTTTCACTTCACAAGGAACATGCAGCCAATCAAAGTACACCAGGTTTCAAAATACTGGCTATTGTGGACATTACAAAAACTGCATAGACTTTTATGTTTCAGTTTTACAGGTATTTGCATGCAAAACATGCAATCCACTGTTTTTTACGCCAAATTTTTTGGTTGGGAACTGTACTGTATATCCACATGTAATGTTCACATTCAAAAGCATTCCAGTAAAAAGCGAATCAGTTTTTTTTTTTCTTTACTGTTTACTACAGGAGGTATAGTAGAAATACTGTTTACAGTATGATACAACAGAAAACGTTTTACAGTATTGTTTAAAGTTAACAAAATATCCATGAACAAAAAAGCAACAGCAAAAAGCCCAGTAAAAAGGGAGAACTAAAAAAAGCACAAAATTCCTTTATCTAATCCCTGCGATCTTCAGGGTTAGGCCACAAGTTTTCATCCACATCGCATCTGATGTTATCCAAGGCGATACACCTTGGATAAAACCGCTGTGGAATGCCTGATCCACCCTTGACAATCATCAACTGTGATGTCCCTGTTAACAGCCAGAAGACATCTTACTGTATTACAGAAGCAGAGGTTTTTATACTGTATCTAAGGTTTGGAATATTGTGTTTGCAATTGTGGGATGTTGTGTGTTAACATTTGTAAATAATACAAAAACAATCCATAATTTTGTTTGGAGGTATAGCTTGTCTGTTAAGAAAATGTAAGCATTATATAAATGTGTTCACTGACTGCATATTGTGTGAAAACAACATGAAATGTGTGAATGGTATGGCCACAAAGGACCGATGTTGTGCTAATCGTGTTTAGAGTTTTGAAAATGTGACTACTGTTTAGAAAAAGCGCTTGTTATACGACTGTGTGTCAAAAATTGTATTATCAGCTGAGATATATTGTTTTAGAACTGATATTACTGTATTACAGAAGCAGAGGTTTTTATACTGTATCTAAGGTTTGGAATATTGTGTTTGCAATTGTGGGATGTTGTGTGTTAACATTTGTAAATAATACAAAAACAATCCATAATTTTGTTTGGAGGTATAGCTTGTCTGTTAAGAAAATGTAAGCATTATATAAATGTGTTCACTGACTGCATATTGTGTGAAAACAACATGAAATGTGTGAATGGTATGGCCACAAAGGACCGATGTTGTGCTAATCGTGTTTAGAGTTTTGAAAATGTGACTACTGTTTAGAAAAACGCTTGTTAGCGACTGAAAAA
>NW_026551302.1:0-2085 GCF_027596085.1 Anoplopoma fimbria | reverse complement strand
AAGCCTTTAATTTTTCTCAAAAAACGACAGTGCGCTTTAATCCGGAGCGCTTTATATATGGATTAATTCTGGTTGTGCTTACTGACCTCGAAGCGATTTTGTGTGGTACACGGCGCTCTGTCAACATGTTTTAGTAGACTTAGTAAACTACAAAGCCGCACGCAGCAGCATCACGGCCACCGTAGTCAGGAGCGTCGCGGAGTAATACATACTGTGCTTCAATCACAACCACGAAACATTAAATAAATACTGTGCTTCACCATCATATTACAGTGTGTGTATAAGGACCAACATGGCTCCTGTCAAGAGACACGCTTACGACTTAAAGCGGACTTCAAACTCAAGGCTGTCAGTCACGCAGGAGAACATGGAAATAGAGCAGCTGCTTGCGAGAGAATGTGTTTTATATGTATGAACAAATGTCTCAATAAAGTTATTGAATTTAAAAAAAAAAAATCTACCCAGCATGCAATGCGCGGTGATCGCCGGTGAACGAACCTATTTCCATCCGGGTGCTCCGGGTCACCGGGATTCTACGGGGACAGCTCCTCTAGCTCCCGGGGGCTCAACCTCCTCTAGCTCTGCTAGCTAGAGGAGGTTGGGTCTCCACCGGTACCGGTACCGTGAAAAACACCGGTAATCCGGCATACAGGAGGATGAGCCGTCCAGTGAAACATCCGTGAAAACATCATGACATTAGGTCACTGCACCGCTACTGTGACCAACACGAAACATTAAATAAAACATTAAATAAAGAGAATAAAACATTAAATAAAGAAAATAAAACATTAAATAAAGAGAATAAAACATTAAATAAAGAGAATAAAACATTAAATAAAGAAAAAAACATGAAACATTAAATAAAGAATAAAACATTAAATAAATCATAATAAAACATTAAATAAAGAGAATAAAAGATTAAATAAAGAGAATGTAAAGATAATGAAACATTAAATAAAGAGAATGAAACATAAAACAAAGAAATAAAACATTAAATAAATAACAGATGAAAACATTAAATAAAGAAAATAAAACATTAAATAAAGAAATAAAACATTAAATAAAGAAAATGAAACATTAAATAAAGTTAATAAAACATTAAATAAAGAAATAAAACATTAAATAAAGAAAATAAAACATTAAATAAAGAGAATGAAACATTAAATAAAGATATTAAAACATTAAATAAAGAGATTAAAACATTAAATAAAAGAAAATAAAACATAAATAAAGAGAATAAAACATAAAAAAGATAATAAAACATTAAATAAAGAAAATAAAACATTAAATAAAGATAATAAAACATTAAATAAAGAAAATAAAACATTAAATAAAGATAATAGATGATATTGCAGCCTTCGTGGCATCAACTTAAGATCTTAAAAATAAGAATAAAAAATGTAAATAAATATATAAATATATATATATTAAATATAATGTGTTTTATATGTATGAACAAAATGTCTCAATAAAGTTTTGAATTTAAAAAAAAAAAAAAAAATCTACCCGGCATGCAATGCGCGGTGATCGCCGGTGAACGAACCTATTTCCATCCGGGGTGCTCCGGTCACGGGATTCTACCGGGACGGCTCCTCTATTCCCTCTGACTCCGTTCAAACTCAAGGCTATCAGTCACGCAGTAGAACATGGGAATAGAGCAGCTGCGGGAGAATTCAACGTTAATGAATCAATGGTACGGAAGTGGAGGAAGTTTGACTGACTGACTGTTTTGTTTCGCTTAATGCGCCTTATAGTCCGGTGCGCCTTATATATGAAAAAAGATCGAAAATAGACCATTCATTGACAGTGCGCCTTATAATCCAGTGCGCCCTATAGTGCGGAAAATACGGTATTATTATTATAACCATGTTTCTACAGCAGTCCAGAACGGACACTGGCTCTGTTGAGAGCCATCTGCTTTTTATGTTATCTGAAGGAAGTGATGTGTTTTACGAAACCCGGTATTAAACGGGCCAAGGTGCTAAATTATTATAGATCGTATCATTGATAAGCCCTGACAATACTGGTGCTTTTTATTTGTACTTTTTAATGTTTTGCTGTCATTTATTTTCAAGCTGTAGCGCA
>NW_026551300.1:0-1812 GCF_027596085.1 Anoplopoma fimbria | reverse complement strand
AAACTTGCATATTATGCACAATAGAGGTATGAGTTTACATCACGTTGCCCTGGGCAACGCCCCGAATCGTTCGGACTGAGTGGCAAAACAAACCTCCCTAACGTGGTGAAGGATAGCGGTGGACGCAGAGAAACCAGGTAAAATGTGTAGTATCAATCCAAACTGAGGTCAGAAGGACTCAACAGTGATCCGTACCAGCGCCCCCCCCACCTGAAACTGTAAACACAGCTGATCGATCGGAAAATACCGCTGGAGTGAATTTACTTTATAGGCTACTCATTGAAGCAGGTTCTTGAATGTAACTCGGTCACAGTGAGACGTATCCTCAAGATTTTTTGCAGTCCAGTTAGCTCATGCCTGTTGTACATGCTGACAAAGTCAGACATGTCAGACTTGTATGGGCTCGGAGAAAAATCGCCCCCTTTCTTTCATTGATTTAAAATTTTACCGCGTCTGCCACTCACCTTTGCCACTCAGTGCGAGTTCCACAGCGACCGTGACGTCATGTGCATACCCTCTATACAGACTTACGTGATTCCTTCTGGGAAGAACCAACTGCGGCCTTTTTGGTCTTCGGCTGCATGCCAACTTCATCTTCAGATAGAGAATCCTGAATTTTTACTACCAACAGACACAGAAACAACAATTAGTCAAACTCCTAATTGGGCTTCAGGCAGAATATGAAATTTTCCCCATAAATTTAGAGACGCATTACTGTTTTACTTACACAAACTTCCATAGTATGCACAATATAGACTTACGTGATTCCTTCTGGGAACAACCAACTGTGGCCTTTTTGGTCTTCGGTTGCATGCCAATCCCTATCTACAGATTGATCATCCTGAGGTGGCACTACCAACAGAATGATATTTAGTCAAATCTCCTAGCTAGGAATTTAAAGATAACCCAAGATTTTGAGATGCATTACTCCAAATCCCTCTGTCTTTGGCCTAAGTCATGTAAAAATCAATTTATCTAGCCAAAAACCATTACAAGACGTTGCCTATTGTTATCCATAGTATTGAAGAAATCAGACATCATGTATGTAATGTTTATTATATGGAACACACAAAAGTGTATGAGCTGCCAAGGTGATACCACTTTTATACATGCATGCCTCTATACAGTACGAGGCTTCAAAATTATTGGAAAAACTATATATTTATTCAATGATTTCTAATGTTTTTAAACTCACCAGTCATAGAGGAACATGGTGTTAGGTTGGATGGTCTTTTAGTCTTGCTGCTCCCTTCACCTCTCTTCTTGCCACGAGTTTCATCTAGACCAGCATAAAAAAGAGGGAAAAAGCCATTTACATCTCACAACCTCTCTTAAAATCTAGAATAGGCTATAAAATAAGTTTGCATTCTAGCTAACTGGAAGTTCTCTCTTCAGGACTGCTGAATGAGAGACGTTTTGTAACATCAGTTGATAAAACGCAGCAGGGCAACATTTACTCATTGCACCGTTATCACCTTTGTTTAATTGAAGCTCTTACTATAATGTTACAGTTAACATTACCTGTCTGAGGATTAAGGTTAAGGTTGTTATGCTGACATCACGTGGCGCTATTTTCATTCGTTTTTCGGTCTTTGCTGTTTGTTTGTTTTTCTGCGCAGGTTCCAGCCTCACATGATATAGATTTACTATTTAGCCAGCCTCTGTGTTTGTTTCCTCAAACTTATTACCGTATGTTAGTTTGTCTTTTTCTCTCTCTCTCTCTCTCTCTAACGTTAGCGGTTGGTACAGAGAGAGCTACAGATGTGTTCAGGGTCAAAGTCAGACAGTCGGACACAGCAGTTGCGGCCAGAC
>NW_026551298.1:0-1850 GCF_027596085.1 Anoplopoma fimbria | reverse complement strand
CTACTCCTGTAGTAGTAGTAGTAGTAGTAGTAGTAGTAGTAGTAGTAGTAGTACTCCTGTAGGAGTAGTAGTAGTAGTAGTAGTAGTACTCTTGCAGTAGTAGTACTTGTACTCTTGTGGTAGTAGTACTCTTGTAGTAGTTGTAATAGTAGAAGTACTCTTGTAGTAGTAGTACTCTTGTAGTAGCTGTAGTAGTACTCTTGTAATAGTAGTAGTAGTACTCCTGTAGGAGGAGTAGTAGTAGTAGTAGTGGTACTCTTGTGGGAGTAGTAGTTGTGGTAGTAGTAGTAGTTGTAGTAGTAGTACTCTTGCAGTAGTAGTAGTAGTACTCTTGTAATAGTAGTAGTAGTACTCCTGTAGTAGTAGTAGTAGTAGTAGTGTAGTACTCTTGTAGTAGTAGTAGTTGTAGTAGTAGTAGTAGTAGTAGTAGTAGTACTCCTGTAGGAGGAGTAGTAGTAGTAGTAGTAGTACTCTTGTAGTAGTAGTAGTAGTAGTAGTAGTACTCTTGTAGTAGTAGTAGTAGTACTCTTGTTGTAGTAGTAGTACTCTTGTAGTAGTAGTAGTATTCTTGTAGTAGTAGTAGTACTCTTGTAGTAGTAGTAGTACTCTTGTAGTAGTAGTAGTAGTAGTACTCTTATAGTAGTAGTAATCTTGTTGTAGTAGTAGTACTCTTGTAGTAGTAGTAGTAGTAGTAGTAGTACTTATAGTAGTAGTAGTAGTAGTAGTTGTAGTAGTAGTAGTAGTACTCTTGTAGTAGTAGTAGTACTCTTGTAGTAGTAGTAGTACTCTGTAGTAGTAGTAGTAGTAGTTGTAGTAGTAGTACTCTTAGTAGTAGTAGTAGTAGTGTAGTAGTAGTAGTAGTAGTAGTACTCTTGTAGTAGTAGTAGTAGTAGTAGTAGTAGTAGTACTCTTGTAGTAGTAGTAGTACTCTTGTAGTAGTAGTAGTAGTACTCTTGTAGTAGTAGTAGTAGTACTCTTGTAGTAGTAGTAGTAGTACTACTCTTGTAGTAGTAGTACTCTTGTAGTAGTTGTAGTAGTAGTAGTAGTAGTAGTGGTACTCTTGTAGGAGTAGTAGTTGTGGTAGTAGTAGTAGTAGTTGTTGTAGTAGTACTTGTAGTGTAGTACTCTAGTAGTAGTAGTAGTACCCTTGTAGTAGTAGTAGTAGTAGTAGTAGTAGTAGTACTACTCTTGTAGTAGCAGTAGTAGTAGTAGTAGTAGTAGTAGTAGTAGTACTTGTAGTAGTAGTAGTAGTAGTAGTTGTAGTAGTACTTGTAGTAGTAGTAGTACTCTAGTAGTAGTAGTAGTAGTAGTAGTAGAGTACTCTTGTAGTAGTAGTAGTAGTACTAGTAGTAGTAGTAGTAGTAGTAGTAGTAGTAGTAGTACTCTTGTAGTAGTAGTTGTAGTAGTAGTAGTAGTAGTAGTAGTAGTAGTAGTAGTAGTAGTAGTAGTAGTAGTACTTGTAGTAGTAGTAGTAGTACTCTTGTAGTAGTAGTAGTACTCTTAGTAAGTCTCTAGTAGTAGTAGTAGTAGTAATCTTGTTGTAGTAGTAGTACTCTTGTAGTAGTAGTAGTAGTAGTAGTACTCTTGTAGTAGTAGTAGTAGTAGTAGTAGTAGTACTCTTGTAGTAGTAGTAGTAGTATTCTTGTAGTAGTAGTAGTACTCTTGTAGTAGTAGTAGTATTCTTGTAGTAGTAGTATTACTCTTGTGGTAGTAGTAGTGTAGTAGTAGTAGTACTCTTGTAGTAGTAGTAGTAGTACTCTTGTAGTAGTAGTAGTAGTAGTAGTACTACTCTTGTAGTAGTTGTAGTAGTAGTACTTTTGTAGTAGTAGTTGTAGTAGTAGTACTTTTGT
>NW_026551297.1:0-783 GCF_027596085.1 Anoplopoma fimbria | reverse complement strand
AAACCTATGGCCACAAACATCAATATGGAGCGGTTCGAACGAAAATAAAAACGATGGAGTGGCCATTTTAATCAAAACCCCTTGTCCAAGTGAAGGGCAGCACTGTGGTGAAAGATGGTCGGGCACTTTTAGCACACTTGACTTTCAGGAAAGGATTTTAAGCTCTTAAATATTTATGGTTTTAATGACAAAAATGACAGGTATGACCTTTTAGAAGACTTGCAGTCCCACATGCTAGGTAGGGCACCTTTAGTTGTAGGGGGAGATTTTAATTGTATTTTTAGCAGGAATGACAGAAAAGGAGCAGGGGAAGATTTCAAAGTGGACAAAACATCAGTTCTACTACAAAACATATGCAAAGATTTTAGGCTACTTGACTGTTTTAAAATCATGCATCCCAGAGAGGAGGGCTTCACCTGGTCCAGTGGTGATGGCACCAGAGCCTCTCGTATAGATCACATTCTATCGCGTGATTGCCCACCAACCGATGCTAGATTGTCACCTGTTTTCTTTACAGATCACGCAATGCTTTCCTGCACCCTCTCACTCTCTTCTGGTGTGACAGCAGGAAGTGGTCTGTGGAAACTCAACTGCTCCCTCTTGTAAGATAGGCGTCCTGCTGATTGATATAGGAGCAGTTGAGTTTCACACAGGGCCACTTCCTGCTGTCACCAAGAAAGAATGATGAAACTATTCACTCAATCTGTAAAAAAAACAGGTGACAATCCCAGCATCGGTTGAGTGGGCCTAACTCTCCCTCTTGAAGATGATAGAGTTCAGTTG
>NW_026551296.1:0-513 GCF_027596085.1 Anoplopoma fimbria | reverse complement strand
AGCTAGGGTGGGCGATTTGGAGAAAACAGCCGTTGAGATTCCGTCACAGCGTTTCTGGCCTCTCCCTGCCACGCTACCTGCTGTAGCTCCTCCCACCGAACGTCAGTTATGCGCGTTCCATGTGAATTCAGTTACATTGATAGGAAGACGAAACACGCAGGGACGCACCAACGCCGCTGCCAAGACCGGACAGTCCTACAGCCAATAAGAACGGAGAATCGGAGCCTCGCTCTGATTGGTCAAAGTGTACATGAGCGGTGGCAATTTTTGGGTGCGGCCTGGCAGAGGCAGGGGGAGAGCAAAGTTGATGAGTAGATTTCCAGTATCCCTCCAGAAGTCAAATACACTGGAGGAAAGGTTTGTTTGGTCCGAGTTTATATATCCTTGAGATGTGTAAGCCACCCCCACTAGCACTTAAGAGGACAATTGACCTATTAAACTAAACCACACTAAAGCAGTTCCTGATTACAGCAACAACAGAGACAACAGAATCAGCAACAAACACTAAAACTT
>NW_026551295.1:0-608 GCF_027596085.1 Anoplopoma fimbria | reverse complement strand
CGCCCTTCAAAGCTCCCCTGCTGGGCCCCACGTAGCTTAAGAGGTGAACTCCCGTCGTCCTTCAAAGCTCCCCTGCTGGGCCCCACGAGCTTTAGAGGTGAACTCCCGTCGTCCTTCAAAGCTCCCTGCTGGGCCCCACGTAGCTTTAGAGGTGAACTCCTGTCGTCCTTCAAAGCTCCCCTGCTGGGCCCCACGTAGCTGCGAAGGTGAACTCCCCGTCGTCCTTCAAAGCTCCCTGCTGGGCCCCAAGTAGCTGCGAAGGTGAACTCCCATCGTCCTTCAAAGCTCCCACCGCTGGGCCCCACGTAGCTGTGAAGGAACTCCTGTCGTCCTTCAAAGCTCCCCTGCTGGGCCCCACGAAGATTTAGAGGGGAACTCCCGTCGTCCTTCAAATCTCCCGCTGCTGGGCCCCACGTAGCTGCAAAGGTGAACTCCCGCCGCCTCTTCAAAGCTCCCTTGCTGGGCCCCACGTAGCTTCAGAGGTGAACTCCCGTACTACAAAGCTCCCTTTGCTGGGCCCCACGGCTAACTTCAGGCTCCGCCGTCCTTCAAAAGCTCCCCTGCCGGGCCCCCACGTAGCTTAAGAGGTGAACTTCCGCCGGCCTTCA
>NW_026551294.1:0-738 GCF_027596085.1 Anoplopoma fimbria | reverse complement strand
TCAGGTAAAACTGAAGTTATATGCAAATACTGCTGCTGAGAGCAAGTATGTATTTTGAACATTGTCCTAAATTTCAGTTACTATCCTGCAGAAATTTGTTTTTGGAGCTTTAAAGTCATAAATAGCAGTATGTGTGGATAATGTTCAATAATACATAGCTTACATGATTTCCATGAAGAAACTGGCTCTGAGCAGCAGTATTTGCAATTTCAGGTCATTTTCAGGTAAAACTGTAGGTAACACCACACATACTGCCAAAACCTGCTGTTTATCAAAGCTCAAAACACATTTCTGCAGGATAGTGACTGAAATGTAGGATAATGTTCAATAATACATAGCTTACATGATTCAGGTAAAACTGAAGTTATATGCAAATACTGCTGCTGAGAGCCAGTTTCTTGATGGTAAAAGTATGTATTTTGAACATTGTCCTAAATTTCAGTTACTATCCTGCAGAAATTTGTTTTTGGAGCTTTAAAGTCATAAATAGCAGTATGTGTGGATAATGTTCAATAATACATAGCTTACATGATTTCCATGAAGAAACTGGCTCTGAGCAGCAGTATTTGCAATTTCAGGTCATTTTCAGGTAAAACTGAAGTTATATGCAAATACTGCTGCTGAGAGCCAGTTTCTTGATGGTAAAAGTATGTATTTTGAACATTGTCCTAAATTTCAGTTACTATCCTGCAGAAATTTGTTTTTGGAGCTTTAAAGTCATAAATACAGTATGTGTGG
>NW_026551293.1:0-635 GCF_027596085.1 Anoplopoma fimbria | reverse complement strand
CAGCACCTGGTATTCCCAGGCGGTCTCCCATCCAAGTACTGACCAGGCCCGACCCTGCTTAGCTTCCGAGATCAGACGAGATCGGGCGTGTTCAGGGTGGTATGGCCGTAAGCAAATATTGTGCCTACCAAAGGGCCTTTTAAAGATACTATATCACCACGCTTTGCTCTTTCGTCTATACAGGGAGCGCCTGCAGATTTCCAGACACACTCACAGCTTTTAAATGTCAAATCAGAATGTACAAAGTGGCTATAAGGATCACAAATGTAGTGCAGTAAAAAGATTAATATTTACTGTTGAAATGTAGAATACGTTAGCATAAAATTGAAAAGAAAATGATCGATGAGCTTAGGAATGATGAAAGCCATCATTTAACTGGATTTGTGTCATTTCTATACCGGCAAGTCATGATCTAGCTATTTCCTTCCCACCCTGTCGGTGTCCACTGAAAAAGCAGCAGCGCCCTCTGCTTTTTGTAAAGAGGAGTGAAAAAAGCTTACAGCACCTGGTATTCCCAGGCGGTCTCCCATCCAAGTACTGACCAGGCCCGACCCTGCTTAGCTTCCGAGATCAGACGAGATCGGGCGTGTTCAGGGTGGTATGGCCGTAAGCAAATATTGTGCCTACCAAAGGGC
>NW_026551292.1:0-1290 GCF_027596085.1 Anoplopoma fimbria | reverse complement strand
AGCTGCTATTTATCACTTTAAGCCTCCTAAAACACATTTCTGCAGGATATAGTCTCGAAACTTCGATAATGTTCATTAATACACAGTTTACCTCCAGTTTACGCGACATTACTGCCAAAAGCTGCTATTTATCACTTTAAGCCTCCTAAAACACATTTCTGCAGGATATAGTCTCGAAACTTCGATAATGTTCATTAATACACAGTTTACCTCCAGTTTACGCGACATTACTGTCAAAAGCTGCTATTTATCACTTTAAGCCTCCTAAAACACATTTCTGCAGGATATAGTCTCGAAACTCGATAATGTTCATTAATACACAGTTTACCTGTAGTTTACGCGACATTACTGCCAAAAGCTGCTATTTATCACTTTAAGCCTCCTAAAACACATTTCTGCAGGATATAGTCTCGAAACTTCGATAATGTTCATTAATACACAGTTTACCTAGTTAGCGACATTACTGCCAAAAGCTGGTATTTATCACTTTAAGCCTCCTAAAACACATTTCTGCAGGATATAGTCTCGAAACTCGATAATGTTCATTAATACACAGTTTACCTCCAGTTTGAGCGACATTACTGCCAAAAGCTGCTATTTATCACTTTAAGCCTCCTAAAACACATTTCTGCAGGATATAACTCGATAATGTTTATTAATACACAGTTTACCTCCAGTTTGAGCGACATTACTGCCAAAAGCTGCTATTTATCACTTTAAGCCACCTAAAACACATTTCTGCAGGATATAGTCTCGAAACTTCGATAATGTTCATTAATACACAGTTTACCTGTAGTTTACGCGACATTACTGCCAAAAGCTGCTATTTATCACTTTAAGCCTCCTAAAACACATTTCTGCAGGATATAGTCTCGAAACTCGATAATGTTCATTAATACACAGTTTACCTGTAGTTTACGCGACATTACTGCCAAAAGCTGCTATTTATCACTTTAAGCCTCCTAAAACACATTTCTGCAGGATATAGTCTCGAAACTCGATAATGTTCATTAATACACAGTTTACCTCTAGTTTACGCGACATTACTGCCAAAAGCTGCTATTTATCACTTTAAGCCTCCTAAAACACATTTCTGCAGGATATAGTCTCGAAACTCGATAATGTTCATTAATACACAGTTTACCTCCAGTTTACGCGACATTACTGCCAAAAGCTGCTATTTATCACTTTAAGCCTCCAAAACACATTTCTGCAGGATATAGTCTCGAAACTCGATAATGTTCATTAATACACAGTTTACCTCCAGTTTACGCCTACTATAACTGTCAC
>NW_026551291.1:0-703 GCF_027596085.1 Anoplopoma fimbria | reverse complement strand
CATGAAAATCACAAACAGGATTGGTGACAATGGGCAGCCCTGGCGGAGGCCAACACGCACTGGGAACAAGCTCGACTTTGTGCCGAGTATCCGGACACAGCTCTCACTTTGGTCATACAAGGACCGAATGGCTCGTAGTAACGAACCAGGTACCCCATATTCCCGCAGTACCCCCCACAGGACTCCCCGAGGGACACGGTCGAAGGCCTTCTCCAAGTCCACAAAACACATGTAGACTGGATGAGCAAACTCCCATGCACCCTCCAACAGACCTGCAAGGGTAAAGAGTTGGTCCGCTGTTCCACGTCCAGGACGGAATCCGCATTGCTCCTCCTGAATCTGAGGTTCGACAATCGGACGGAGCCTCCTTTCCAGCACCCTGGAGTAAACTTTCCCGGGAGGCTGAGCAGTGTGATACCCCTATAATTGGAGCACACTCTCCGGTCCCCTTTTTGAAAATGGGAACCACCACCCCGGTCTGCCACTCCACAGGCACTGTACCCGACTTCCACGCGACAGTGAAGAGACGTGTCAACCAAGACAGCCCAACAATGTCCAGAGCCTTTAGCATCTCTGGTCGAATCTCATCCACTCCTGGCGCTTTGCCGCTGAAGAGCTTTTTAACTACCTCAACGACCTCCGCCAGGCATATGGACGAGACTTCCCTGAGTCTTCAGACTCTGCCTCTTCCACAGAGGACGTG
>NW_026551290.1:0-665 GCF_027596085.1 Anoplopoma fimbria | reverse complement strand
TCAGTCCAATTTAAACCTGTCGGCTATTATGATGCCTCCCTACCTCCTGGAAAGAAGTTTGTCCTCAAGACTGAAGCCATAATGTGGCCTGGGGGGAAGACAGAGGCAAATATTATTTTTGACAAGCTTTGACTTATGTAAACTTTAATAGTTGTTAATAAAAAAATAACATCCATCATCTTCTTTGATTTAAAGTTGCCTGTGTCAGTGTGCAGTGAAAGATGTCGTCCAGGAACTCATAAAGTCCTTCAGAAAGGAAAGCCAGTCTGCTGCTATGACTGCATGCCATGTGCAGAGGGAGAAATCAGCAACAGCACAGGTATATGTACCACAGACCTTAGATATGTCAATTTGCATACGTTTTTTGCTTTCCATACTCTATGTATCATGCAAAAGTTCACTATGGTACAGTCTCTCATTTACATTTTCAGGATGTAACTGATAGAATCAAAATAATAGTGAGACTTTTCCTATTACAGATTCATCCATCCATCCATCCATCTCCTTCCGCTTATCCGTGGCCGGGTCGCGGGGGCAGCAAGCTAAGGAGGGTCCTCCAGACGTCCTTCTCCCCAGCAACACTTTCCAGCTCCTCCTGGGGAACCCCGAGGCGTTCCCAGGCCAGACGAGATATATAATCTCTCCAGCATGTTCTGGGTCTACCC
>NW_026551289.1:0-264 GCF_027596085.1 Anoplopoma fimbria | reverse complement strand
CCGTGAAAAACACGGTAATCCGGCACACCGGTATACAGGAGGATGAGCCGTCCAGATCAACATCCGTGAAAACATCATGACGTGACGTCACTGCACCGCGACTGTGACAAACGCGAAACATTAAATAAAGATAATAAAACATTAAATGAAGAGAATGAAACATTAAATAAAGAGAATAAAACATTAAATGAAGATAATATAACATTTAACAATGGCCAAGCTGTCATCCCTGATGAACAATACCTCCCACCACATGCAGGACAC
>NW_026551288.1:0-516 GCF_027596085.1 Anoplopoma fimbria | reverse complement strand
GTGTGGCTGTGATGTGTGACTTTGATGTGTGACTGTGATGTGTGACTGTGATGTGGCTGTGATGTGTGGCTGTGATGTGTGACGTTCATGTATCAGATGTGATGAGCGGACTGTAGGATGTGGCTGTGATGTGTGGCTGTGATGTGTGACTGTGATGTGTGACTGTGATGTTTGACTGTGATGGTGACTGTGATGTGACTGTGATGTGTGACGTTCATGTGACTGTGAAGTGTGACTTGATGTGACTGTGATGTGACTGTGACTGTGATGTGTGGCTGTGATGTGTGTGTGATGACTGACTGTGACTGTGATGCGTGGCTGTGATGTGTGATGTGATGTGACGGACTGTGATGATGTGATGTGACTGTGATGTGGCTGTGATGTGGCTGTGATGTGACTTTGATGTGTGACTGTGATGTGACCGGAGCTGTGATGTGGCTGTGATGTGACTGTGACTGTGATGATGTGACTGTGATGTGTGACTGTGATGTGTGACTGTGATGTGACTGTGATGTG
>NW_026551287.1:0-1493 GCF_027596085.1 Anoplopoma fimbria | reverse complement strand
TTAAATCAAAAGAGTGAATCCATGACTGAATGGAAACTAATTTAAACATATTAAAAGTGATTTAAAAAAAACTTTAAAATTTTGCTAAATGTAAATGGATTTGAGTGAAAATCTCTGTTAAATATATTATCATACTCATGATTTAAAAATCACCAACCTATTTCTTAATATTCCAAAGTTAGAGTTGATCCTAATTGTTAGCTTCACTGAACTGATCATGCACTAAATTAAGTTAACACTATAACTCCATATGTGTGTGTGTAATCTAAAGGAAGATGGAACTTAATAAAAGAAACAATTTTATTATTAATTTATTTATTTAAATATTGTATTATCATCATCATCAAAATTATTATTAACATCATTATTATCAATTTAATTTTAGTGAATGACACATGTCATATGATGTCATTTTGGATTTGACGTCAAGGCAATTCAATTTGATTTATATAGATTTATATAGCCAATTTCTTTTCATGATTCTTCTATTTTTTTAAATAAAGTCTTTACAGTCTGTACATCATATGACATTCTCTGTCCTTGGACCCTCGATTCGGATGAAGAAAAACTCCCCAAACCCCTTTAACGGGGAGAAAAATGGAAGAAACCTCAGGAACCTCAGGGAGGGGAACAGAGGAAAGATCCTCCTTTTTTAAATTTAGATTTTAGATTAGAAGTCGGTGTCAATACGTTGCGTTTACCTGACCCTCAACATGTGAACTCATCTGTATAATCCTCGTCATCATAGAGCTCCATGGTAGAGAAGGGCTCAGACTGGGACTCAAAGGGAGGAAGTTCCATCAGCCCCGATATCAGGGCTTCCACTGCTCTGGCCTATTCCGTGTGGTCCGTCTCTGTTGGTGCAGCAGTGGACTCCATCGCTGTGGACGCTGTTGTAGAGTCCTGCTCATTGTCATCCAGCAGGTTCATCATGTCGTTCACATTAAGCATCAGTGGATCGTCTTCTCCGAACTCGGCCAAGTCGTTGGACTGGTTGGAGCTGGTGCAGTGGGGGACTCCATCGCTGTGGACGCTGTTGTTGTCATCGAGCAGGTGATTAAAGCTGCTGATGTCCACAGTGGCTAAACTCTCTGTGTATGGACGCTGTAACTGGACGGTCTCCATCACACTGGTTTCTGAGGTGGACAGCTCCGTCACATATGTGTGTGTTGGAGGAGCCTCCACCACATCTGGGTACACTGAGGTCACACACAGCTTCTTGGCATTCTGGGTAACTTCTCCAGATGTAGAAGCTGCAGTACAAACAAACAAAAACACTGATCAATCCTCTAAGACTGGGTATGACATGGTAAAAGCTTCTTGTTCTATGTATTTTGACTATCTATGATTTATTAAAGAAAACAAGCTGTGATCCACAGAAATATCGTCTTACCTTCAGCCATGTTGGCGGCGTTGCTCCTGTCCCTCTTTCTCTTTCCCTACACAAAAACAAACACGTTAGACTTTCCATCTGACCTGAGCTGATAAAAACA
>NW_026551286.1:0-2239 GCF_027596085.1 Anoplopoma fimbria | reverse complement strand
AAAAAAAAAACACGCCCGATCTCGTCTGATCTCGGAAGCTAAGCAGGGTCGGGCCTGGTCAGTACTTGGATGGGAGACCGCCTGGGAATACCAGGTGCTGTAAGCTTTTTTCACTCCTCTTTACAAAAGCAGAGGGCGCTGCTGCTTTTTCAGTGGACACCGAGAGGGTGGGAAGGAAATAGCTAGATCATGACTTGCCGGTATAGAAATGACACAAATCCAGTTAAATGATGGCTTTCATCATTCCTAAGCTCATCGATCATTTTCTTTTCAATTTTATGCTAACGTATTCTACATTTCAACAGTAAATATTAATCTTTTTACTGCACTACATTTGTGATCCTTATAGCCACTTTGTACATTCTGATTTGACATTTAAAAGCTGTGAGTGTGTCTGGCAATCTGCAGGCGCTCCCTGTATAGACGAAAGAGCAAAGCGTGGTGATATAGTATCTTTAAAAGGCCCTTTGGTAGGCACAATATTTGCTTACGGCCATACCACCCTCACAAACCTCAACATTGACGATGGCCCCTTTACAGCTACGGAGTTTGCCACAGTGAAGTCCACCCTGAAGCAAGGAAAAAGTGCTGGGCCGGACGGTATCCCCCCAGAGGTCCTAAACACTGCGATCTCGATAACATCATACTGGAGATCTGCAACCAGGCTCTGATAGAAAACATCAAACCCGATATATGGTCCTCTCTAATATCATCCCGGTGCCCAAGTCTGGAGATCTGGCTAAGCCGGACAATTATCGTGGCATTAGCCTGACCTGTGTCATAGCGAAGATGTACAACCGCATGATACTAAACCGCCCACACCTGAGGGACAACCAAAATGGCTTCAGAAAGGGAAGGACCACCGTAGGCCAGATCCTGGCCTTAAGGAGAATCATTGAGGAAGTGAAGAGGAACAACTTGACAGCGGTGCTATGTTTCATTGACTTCAAAAAAGCATTTGACTCAATAAACAGAAGCATGATGCTGAAAATCCTTAAAGCTTACGGGGTCCCCCCGAATCTACTCCGGGCCACAGAGGCCATGTACAAGGGCACAAGAGCCAAGGTGGTAACCCCAGATGGCATCAGCGAGGAGTTCGACATCCTGGCAGGGGTGCAGCAGGGGGACACTCTTGCCCCCTTCCTCTTTATCATAGCCCTTGACTACGCGCTCAGGAAAGCCATCAACGGGCGGGAGCAGGAGCTGGGCTTCACAATCACACCAAGGAAGTCTAGAAGAAGCCCTGCTGTAGCCCTGGCAGACCTAGACTACGCAGATGACATCTGCCTGGTGTCTGACCGCGTGGAGCAGGCACAGGAACTCCTGAACAGAGTAGAGGTGGAATGTGCTAAGGTTGGCCTCAGACTGAACATAAAGAAGACTAAGGTAATCACCTATAACATCTGCACAGACCATCTGCCGATTACAACATCAGAAGGCAGCTCTTTGCAAGAGGTCAATGACTTCAAATACCTGGGTTCCTGGGTAAACTCCACAGAACAAGACCTTAAGATCAGGAAGGCAATGGCGTGGAGGGCCCTGAATGTTATGTCAAGCGTGTGGCGCTCAAATCTCCCCCGTCGCATAAAGCTGAGCCTATTTCATGCCACTGTGGAGTCCGTCCTCCTGTATGGCTGCGAAAGCTGGACCCTGACGCCCACCCTGCAGAAGTCCTTGGATGGGTGCTACACCAGGATGCTACGAGCAGTGCTGAATGTAGACCAGAATGCCCACATTACCAACAAGGATCTGTACGGGCGGCTGCCGAGGCTCAACCAGAAGGTAGCATCCAGGAGGATGAAGCTGGCCGGCCACTGCCACAGACATCGGGAGCTCCCGGCCAGCAGGCTGGTCCTGTGGGAACCAACGCGGGCATCGATCGCGAGGACGTTCCGCGCTAACGTACGTGGACGTGCTTAAGAAAGATGCGGGAGCTGAAAGTTCTTCAGAGCTGGCCGGGTGTATGGAGAACCGAGAGGATTGGAGACTCCGATGGAAGCTCGTCTGAGGACGACCGAGAGAGACCCTGAACACGCCCCGATCTCGTCTGATCTCGGAAGCTAAGCAGGGTTGGGCCTGGTCAGTACTTGGATGGGAGACCGCCTGGGAATACCAGGTGCTGTAAGCTTTTTTTCACTCCTCTTTTACAAAAAGCAGAGGGCGCTGCTGCTTTTTCAGTGGACACCGACAGGGTGGGAAGGAAATAGCTAGAACATGACTTGCAGGTATAGAAATGACA
>NW_026551285.1:0-2144 GCF_027596085.1 Anoplopoma fimbria | reverse complement strand
AAATCTCCTCACTTTCTAAAAATCTCCTCACTTACTTTTTAAAAATATATCCTCACTTTTGTAAAATATCCTCACTTTTTGAAAATATCCTCACCTTTAAAATATCCTCACTTTGGAAAAATATCCTCACTTTTAAAAATAAAAAAAATATCCTCACTTTTGAAAAATATCCTCACTTTTGAAAAATATCCTCACTTTTGAAAAATATTTTTTGGTAAAATATCCTCACTTTGGTAAAATATCCTCACTTTTTAAAAATCTCACTTTCTAAAAATCTCCTCACTTTTTGAAAATATCCTCACTTTTTAAACATATCCTCACTTTTTACTTTCTAAAAATATCCTCACTTTCTAAAAAATATCCTCACTTTTATCCTCACTTTGAAAAATATCCTCACTTTTTAAAATATCCTCACTTTTAAAAATATCCTCACTTTTGAAAAATATCCTCACTTTTAAAAATATCCTCACTTTTGAAAAATATCCTCACTTTTGAAAAATATCGTCAATTTTGAAAAATATCCTCACTTTTGAAAAATATCCTCACTTTTGAAAAATATCCACACTTTTGAAAAATATCCTCGTTTTTGAAAAATATCCTCACTTTTGAAAATATCCTCACTTTTGAAAAAATATCCTCACTTTTTAAAAATATCCTTCCTTTTGAAAAATATCCACACTTTCTAAAAATATCCTCAAAATATCTTCTTTTTAAAAATATCCTCACTTTTGAAAAATATCACTTTTAAAAATATCCTCACTTTCTAAAAATATCCTCAATTTTTAAAAATATCCTCACTTTTGAAAAATATCCTAAATTTTTAAAAATCTCACTTTTAAAAATATCCTCACTTTCTAAAAATATCCTCACTTTCTAAAAATATCCTCACTTTTAAAAATATCCTCACTTTTGAAAAATATCCTCACTTTTTAAAAATATCCTCAATTTTGAAAAATTTACTCACTTTTGAAAAATATCCTCACTTTGGAAAAATATCCTCAATTTTAAAAATATCCTCAAAATTTTTTTGAAAAATATCCTCACTTTTTAAAATCCTTTTGAAAAATAAAAAAATATCCTCACTTTTGAAAAATATCCTCACTTTTGAAAAATATCCTCACTTTTGAAAAATATCCTCACTTTTGAAAAATATCCTCACTTTCTAAAAATATCCTCACTTTTGAAAAATATCCTCACTTTTTAAAAATATCTACACTTTTGAAAAATATCCTCACTTTTGAAAATATCCTCATCCTCACTTTTAAAAATATCCTCACTTTTGAAAAATATCCTCACTTTGAAAATATAAAAATCCCTCACTTTTAAAAAATATCCTCAATTTTTAAAAATATCCTCACTTTTTAAAAATATCCTCACTTTTTAAAAATATCCTCACTTTGGTAAAATATCCTCACTTTTAAAAATATCTCACTTTTGAAAAATATCCTCACTTTTGAAAAATATCCTCACTTTTTAAAAATATCCTCACTTTTAAAAATATCCTCACTTTTGAAAAATATCCTCACTTTTTAAAAATATCCTCACTTTGGTAAAATATCCTCACTTTTTGAAAATATCCTAACCTTGGTAAAATGTCCTCATTTTTTAAAAATATCCTCACTTTTGAAAAATATCCTCACTTTTGAAAAATAAAATAAAAATATCCTCACTTTTTAAAAATCTCACTTTCTAAAAATCTCCTCACTTTTTGAAAATATCCTCACTTTTTAAACATATCCTCACCTTGGTAAAATATCCTCACTTTTTAAAAATATCCTCACTTTTGAAAAATATCCTCAAAAAAATATCCTCACTTTTGAAAAATATCCTCAATTTTTAAAAATATCCTCACTTTCTAAAAATATCCTCACTTTTAAAAATCCTCCTCACTTTTGAAAAATATCTAAAAAATATCCTCACTTTTGAAAAAAAATATCCTCACTTTTGAAAATATCCTCACTGTTTAAAAATATCTCACTTTCTAAAAATATCCTCACTTTCTAAAAATAAAAAATATCCTCACTTTCTAAAAAATATCATCCCTTTGGTAAAATCTCAACACTTTTTATAACTTCCTAAAAATCTACTCACCTTTGAAAAATATCCTCACTTTGGAAAATATCCTCAATTTCTAAAAATATCCT
>NW_026551284.1:0-843 GCF_027596085.1 Anoplopoma fimbria | reverse complement strand
ACTTTTTAAAAATGTCACTTTCTAAAAATATCCTCACTTTTAAAAATATCCTCATCTTTTGAAAAATAATTTTTTATAAATATCCTCACTTTCTAAAAATATCCTCACTTTCTAAAAAATATCCTCACTTTTAAAAAATATCCTCACTTTCTAAAAATATCATCACTTTTGAAAAATATCCTCACTTTTGAAAATATCCCATTTGTAAAAATATCTTTTTGAAAAATATCCTCACTTTTGAAAAATATCCTCACTTTCTAAAAATATCCTCACTTTTGAAAAATATCCTCACTTTTGAAAAATATCCTATTTTTAAAAATATCCTCACTTTTGAAAAATATCCTCACTTTTGAAAAATATCCTCACTTTTGAAAAATATCCTCACTTTGGAAAACATCCTCACTTTTGAAAAATATCCTCACTTTTGAAAAATATCCTCAATTTTGAAAAAATATCCTCACTTTTGAAAAATATCCTCACTTTTGAAAAATATCCTCACTTTCTAAAAATATCCTCACTTTTGAAAAATATCCTCACTTTTTAAAATATCCTCACTTTTGAAAAATATCCTCACTTTTTAAAAATATCCTCACTTTTTAAAAATATCCTCACTTTTGAAAAATATCCTCCTTTTGAAAAATATCCTCACTTTTTAAAAATATCCTCACTTTTGAAAAATATCCTCACTTTCTGAAAATATCATCACTTTTGAAAAATATCCTCACTTTTGAAAAATATCTACACTTTTGAAAAATATCCACACTTTTGAAAAATATCCTCACTTTGGAAAACATCCTCACTTTTGAAAATATCCTCACTTTTGAAAAATATCCTCACTTTTAG
>NW_026551283.1:0-591 GCF_027596085.1 Anoplopoma fimbria | reverse complement strand
TATTTATCACTTTAAGGCTCCGAAAACACATTTCTGCAGGATATAGTCTCGAAACTCGATAATGTTCATTAATACACAGTTTACCTCCAGTTTACGCGACATTACTGCCAAAAGCTGGTATTTATCACTTTAAGGCTCCGAAAACACATTTCTGCAGGATATAGTCTCAGAAACCCTCGATAATGTTCATTAATACACGGTTCGCCATATTACCGTCAAAACTGTTTACCATTATAACACATTTCTGCTGGACATTTACTGAAATTTGGGTAATGTTCAATAATACACAGTTACCTCCAGTTTACGCGACATTACCGCCAAAAGCTGCTATGTATCACTTTAAGCCTCCTAAAACACATTTCTGCAGGATATAGTCTCGAAACTCGATAATGTTCATTAATATATCCTGCAGGAAGTGTTTGATGCTCTGTTGTCTTTGATGCTCCTGTGCCTTTAATCAGGAACTGCTCTGAGAGGTGTGCTTTAGCTTCAATAGGTCAATTGTCCTCTTAACTGCTAGGGGGAGTGGCTTACACTCCTGGCAGACAACAGCAATCAGTAGGTAGGTCTTTAACCACTGCTGCTGCCTGG
>NW_026551282.1:0-878 GCF_027596085.1 Anoplopoma fimbria | reverse complement strand
AGTCTCGAAACTCTTAATATGTTTTGTATTTATTTTCTTTGTTGTTTATTTTAAAGGTGCAGTTCCAGATATCTACACATCACTGATGTATGAAGACCGGTGAGAAGTAACTGTAAACTGAAAAAATAAATATTTTGCATTTTGACATACACTGGTGTTATATCCGAGACTTATTTCTCACATTCTACTCTTTATTTAGTGCAAGTATTGACAGGTCCCTTTGTGTTAAAAGAACGGATTTGAAGGGCCCCCTAGCTAAGTTCGCCTTGGGCCCCCAAATTACTAAATCCGCCACTGAGTTTACCTCCAGTTTACGCGACATTACTGCCAAAAGCTGCTATTTATCACTTTAAGCCTCCTAAAACACATTTCTGCAGGATATAGTCTCGAAACTCGATAATGTTCATGAATACACAGTTTACCTCCAGTTTACGCGACATTACTGCCAAAAGCTGGTATTTATCACTTTAAGGCTCCTAAAACACATTTCTGCAGGATATAGTCTCGAAACTCGATAATGTTCATTAATACACAGTTTACGCGACATTACTGCCAAAAGCTGCTATTTGTCACTTAAAGCCCAAAACGAAGGATATAGTCTCGAAACTCGATAATGTTCATTAATACACAGTTTACCTGTAGTTAACGCTACATAACTGTCATAACTGTCTCGAAACTCGATAATGTTCATTAATACACAGTTTACCTCCAGTTTACGCGACATTACTGCCAAAAGCTGCTATGTATCACTTTAAGCCTCCTAAAACACATTTCTGCAGGATATAGTCTCGAAACTCGATAATGTTCATTAATACACAGTTTACCTCCAGTTTACGCGACATTACTGCCAAAAGCTGGTATTTATCACTTTAAGGCTC
>NW_026551281.1:0-1604 GCF_027596085.1 Anoplopoma fimbria | reverse complement strand
TACTTCTACTACTATATTAATAATACTATTAATACTACTACTATTAATACTACTATTACTATTACTACTCCTACCACTACTTTTACTACTAATACTTCTCCTACTACTACTTTTACTACTAATACTACTACTATTAATACTACTACTACTACTACTATTATACTACTACTACTACTGCTACTACTTTTTTACTACTAATACTACTACTAATACTATTATTACTACTACTACTACTAATACTAATACTACTGCTACTTTTACTACTAATACTACTACTACTACTACTATTAATACTACTACTACTACTGCTACTTTTACTACTAATACTACTACCACAACTTCTTCTACTACTACTACTATTAATACTACTACTAATACTACTACTACTACTACTATTAATACTACTACTACTACTATTAATACTACTACTACTTTTACTACTAATACTACTACTACAACTTCTACTACTACTACTACTATGACAACTTCTTCTTCTACTACTAATACTACTCCTAATGCTACTTTTACTACTAATACTAACTATTAATACTACGACTACTACAACTTCTTCTACTACTAATACTACTACTACTATTAATACTACTTACTATTAATACTACTACTACAACTACTACTACAAGAGTACTTCTACTATTACAACTACTACAAGAGTACTACTACTACAAGAGTACGAGTACTACTACTACTACTACAAATACAAAAGTACTACTACAAGAGTCTTGCAGGGAGAATAACTGGTGCCAGGAAGCCAAGGGGGTCATATATTGAGCTTACTATGGACAGAATGCCTCGTCTGGTCACTGAGTGGGGTTTTACCTCAATACTGAACGTGAAGGTATCCTGCTCTACATTCCATTGAGCTCCAAGCGCCCTTTCCATGGGAAGCTGATCTTTGTCCAGGTCCAGTGTTTTAACTCCTTTAGCTCTCTGATCTTCGGGGATGGCTGCCAGGACGGAGCGATGGTTGCTCACCCATTTGTTGAGCCGAAATCCCCCTTTGGCGCACAGGTGTGTGAGGTTCTCATAGAGATATGTTGCTTGCTCCACGGTATTTACAGCTTTTAAGCAGTCGTCAACGTAAAAGTTCTGCCGGATGGTGTTTACAATCTCAGCTGCATAATCATTTTGGTTGTCATCAGCTGTCTTCAACAGGGCAAATGTGGCACAACTTGGGGAAGAGACAGCTTGTCACGGCATCCGAAGTCGAGTGATGCCTCCGGGGCATTAACTGTGGTGTTTGAGAAACGCACTCCAAAACGTGGTTTTCTTCCATCCAAGAAGTATTTATTTTCGTACAAAGGGCTTCCAAACCATGAGTAAAAAGGGTTTCAAAATAACAAATAAACTCTTAACTTAACGAAAAGCTTAAGGTACTTGAAAACGAACACTTAGATTTGAGTGGTCAAAATTATATATTTCCACAGTGTCTGCACCAGTTTGTGACTTTGCCGGACTGACACGGGCTGCCATTCTCGAGTGCATTTACAGGTGGCACAAACCACGCCCCCCCGCCATCCAATCACTCAACCAACATCGAACACCATCAACAAACATTATCAACAATCAATACACACACATCCAAC
>NW_026551280.1:0-301 GCF_027596085.1 Anoplopoma fimbria | reverse complement strand
TGTGTGGATAATTCATTTTCAGGTACAACTGAAGTTATATGTAAATACTGCTGTTTACAGCCAGTTTCTTGATGGCAAAGTATGTATCATTGAACATTATCCTACATTTCAGTCACTATCCTGCAGAAATGTGTTTTTGGACCTTTAAATTCATAAATAGCAGCGTTTGGCTGCTTTTGGCAGTATGTGTGGATAATGTTCAATAATACGTAGTTTACATGATTTCATCAAGAAATTGGCTCTAAGCAGCTAAGCAGCAGGTCATTTTCAGGTAAAACTGAAGTTATATGCAAATACTGCT
>NW_026551279.1:0-1587 GCF_027596085.1 Anoplopoma fimbria | reverse complement strand
CGGTGATCGCCGGAACCTATTTCCCGGTCACCGGGATTCTACCGGGACGGCTCCTCTAGCTCCCGGACGGCTCAACCTCCTCTAGCTATGCTATCCTTCCGTTTTCAGCCCGCGGTCGCAGTCATTTTCACGCGGATTCAGCAGCATGGAGAGACAGGCTGATGGCACCACTGTTTAGCCACTTCATGCTCTCTTTTACGGACGTTTTCAGCTGGCGGTCGCGGTCATTTTTAGGCGGATGGAGCAGCATGGTTGTGTCGGTTCATTTTACGCCGTTTTTAGTGTGCTAAAAAGACCCGCTGTCACTCCCAGAGTTTACCCTGACTTGGAGCACTCTGCTGCGGGTGTTTTGACGCTGTGATGCGGTCATTTTACGCGTTTCACTGCCTTAAAAAGACAGATTCAGCGGTTCAGCACTAAAATCCTCCGGAAAGCGCCTGCTATTTTTTCCTCCCTGGGCTGCTGGAGGTCATTTTACGCCGTTTTAGTGTGCTAAAAGACCGGCTGGAGGTTGAGCCGGCCGGTCCACCGGTACCGGTACCGTGAAAAACACCGGTAATCCGGCACACCGGTATACAGGAGGATGAGCCGTCCAGATAAACATCCGTGAAAACATCATGACGTGACGTCACTGCACCGCGACTGTGACAAACGCGAAACATTAAATAAAGATAAGAAAACATTAAATAAAGATATTAAAACATTAAATAAAGATATTAAAACATTAAATAAAGAGAATGAAACATTAAATAAATAGAATAAAACATTAAATAAAGATATTAAAACATTAAACAAAGAGAATAAAACATTAAATGAAGATAATAAAATATATTGTGTTTTATATGTATGAACAAATGTCTCAATAAAGTTATTGAATTAAAAAAAAAAAAAATTAAAATTAAAAAAAAAAAAAAATTAAAAATTAAAATTAAAAAATAAATAAATAAATAAAATCTACCCGGCATGCAATGCGCGGTGATCGCGGAACCTATTTCCCGGTCACCGGGATTCTACCGGGACGCCTCCTCTAGCTCCCAGGCGGCTCAACCTCCTCTAGCTATGCTAGCTATAGGAGGTTGAGCCGACCCGATCCACCGGTACGGTACCGTGAAAAACACCGGTAATCCGGCACACCGGTATACAGGAGGATGAGCCGTCCAGATAAACATCCGTGAAAACATCATGGCGTGGCGTCACTGCACCGCGACTGTTTTAGTGTGCTAAAAGACCCGCTGTCACTCCCAGAGTTTACCCTGACTTGGAGCACTCTGCTGCGGGTGTTTTGACGCTGTGATGCGGTCATTTTACGCGTTTCACTGCCTTAAAAGACAGATTCAGCAGGTTCAGCACTAAAATCCTCCGGAAAGCGCCTGCTATTTTTTCCTCCCTGGGCTGCTGGAGGTCATTTACGCCGTTTTAGTGTGCTAAAGACCGGCTGGAGGTTGAACGGACGGTCCGGTACGGTACCGTGAAAAAACACCGGTAATCCGGCACACTGGTATACAGGAGGATGAGCCGTCCAGATAAACATCCGTGAAAACATCATGACGTGGCGTCACTGCACCGCGACTGTGACAAAGCGAAACA
>NW_026551278.1:0-611 GCF_027596085.1 Anoplopoma fimbria | reverse complement strand
TCCTGCAGAAATGTCTTTTCGGAGCCTTAAAGTGATAAATACCAGCTTTTGGCAGAAATATGGCGTAAACTGTGTATTAATGAACATTATCGAGTTTCGAGACTATATCCTTCGTTTTGGGCTTAAAGTGACAAATAGCAGCTTTTGGCAGTAATGTCGCGTAAACTGGAGGTACTATGTATAATGAACATTATCGAAGTTTCGAGACTATATCCTGCAGAAATGTCTTTTGGAGCCTTAAAGTAAAATACCAGCTTTTGGCAGTAATGTCGCGTTAACTTCAGGTAAACTGATAATGTTCATTAATACAAGCTGCTATTTATCACTTTATCCCAAAAGCAGGATATAGTCTCGAAACTCGATAATGTTCAATAATACACAGTTTTTACTGAAATTTGGGTAATGTTCAATAATACACAGTTTACCTGCAGTTTACGCAACATTCATGCCAAAGGCTGCTATTTGTCACTTTAAGCCTAAAACGCGATAATGTTCATTAAGCCTCCCAAAAGACATTTCTGCAGTATAGTTACTGAAATAACACAGTAATGTCGCGTAAACTGGAGGTAAACTGTGTATTATTGAACATTACCCAAATTTCAGTAAATGTC
>NW_026551277.1:0-860 GCF_027596085.1 Anoplopoma fimbria | reverse complement strand
GGCGCCTGCAGATTTCCAGACACACTCACAGCTTTTAAATGTCAAATCAGAATGTACAAAGTGGCTATAAGGATCACAAATGTAGTGCAGTAAAAATATTAATATTTACTGTTGAAATGTAGAATACGTTAGCATAAAATTGAAAAGAAAATGATCGATGAGCTTAGGAATGATGAAAGCCATCATTTAACTGGATTTGTGTCATTTCTATACCGGCAAGTCATGATCTAGCTATTTCCTTCCCACCCTGTCGGTGTCCACTGAAAAAGCAGCAGCGCCCTCTGCTTTTGTAAGAGGAGTGAAAAAAAGCTTACAGCACCTGGTATTCCCAGGCGGTCTCCCCATCCAAGTACTGACCAGGCCCCGACCCTGCTTAGCTTCCGAGATCAGACGAGATCGCGGGCGTGTTCAGGAGTGGTATGGCAGTAAGCAAATATTGTGCCTACCAAAGGGCCTTTTAAAGATACTATATCACCACACTTTGCTCTTTCATCTATACAGGGAGCGCCTGCAGATTTTCCAGACACACTCACAGCTTTTAAATGTCAAATCAGAATGTACAAAGTGGCTATATAAGGATCCAAATGTAGTGCAGTAAAAATATTAATATTTTACTGTTGAAATGTAGAATACGTTAGCATAAAATTGAAAAGAAAATGATCGATGAGCTTAGGAATGATGAAAGCCATCATTTAACTGGATTTGTGTCATTTCTATACCAAGTCATGTTCTAGCTATTTCCTTCCCACCCTGTCGGTGTCCACTGAAAAGCAGCAGCGCCCTCTGCTTTTGTAAAGAGGAGTGAAAAAAGCTTACAGCACCTGGTATTCCCAGGCGGTCTCCCATCAAGTACTGACCAG
>NW_026551276.1:0-1213 GCF_027596085.1 Anoplopoma fimbria | reverse complement strand
AAACACAAGGAAGTATCATGTTTTCATGAAAACACAAGGAAACTAGTTGATATTAGTCCTGAGGCCTTTACTTGAAGAAACTCATGTAAAGTATGGTTTCCTGTCAGAAAAGACACTTTTGGGGTATTTTAAGGCTGAAACGTCTTTTGGCAGCAGAAAAGCTGTAAAAGTGATGATGAAAACATCTAAAAAACACAAGTGATGAAAGTATCATGTTTTTCATGAAAACACAAGGAAACTTGTTATTATGAGTCCAGATGCCCTTACTTGAAGAAACTCATGTAAAGTATGAATTCCTGTCAGAAAAGACAATTTTAGGGTATTTTAAGGCTGAAACGTCTTTTGGCAGCAGAAAAGCTGTAAATGCATCTAAAAGTGATGAAAGTATCATGTTTTCATGAAAACACAAGGAAACTAGTTGATATTAGTCCTGAGGCCCTTACTTGAAGAAACTCATGTAAAGTATGGTTTCCTGTCAGAAAAGACACTTTTGGGGTATTTTAAGGCTGAAACGTCTTTTGGCAGCAGAAAAGCTGTAAATGCATCTTAAAGTGATGAAAGTATCATGTTTTCATGAAAACACAAGGAAACTTGTTATTATGAGTCCAGAGGCCCTTACTTGAAGAAACTCATGTAAAGTATGAATTCCTGTCAGAAAAGACACTTTTGGGGTATTCAAAGGCTGAAACAACTTTTGGCAGCAGAAAAGCTGTAAATGCATAATAAAAGTGATGAAAGTATCATGTTTTCATGAAAACATAAGGAAACTTGTTATTATAAGTCCAGAGGCCCTTACTTGAAGAAACTCATGTAAAGTATGATTTAATGTCAGAAAAGACACTTTTGGGGTATTTTAAGTCTGAAACGTCTTTTTCTAGCAGAAAAGCTGTAAATGCATCTAAAAGTGATGAAAGTATCATGTTTTCATGAAAACACAAGGAAACTAGTTATTATGAGTCCAGAGGCCCTTTCTTGAAGAAAGTCATGTAAAGTATGAATTCCTGTCAGAAAAGACACTTTTGGGGTATTTTAAGGCTGAAACGTCTTTTGGCAGCAGAAAAGCTGTAAATGCATAATAAAAGTGATGTTCCTGTCAGAAAAGACACTTTTGGGGTATTTTAAGGCTGAAACGTCTTTTTGCAGCAGAAAAGCTGTAAATGCATCTAAAAGTGATGAAAGTATCATGTTTTCATGAAAACACAAGGAAGTATCA
>NW_026551275.1:0-1928 GCF_027596085.1 Anoplopoma fimbria | reverse complement strand
TCAAATATTTGTAGCTTTTGTTTGACGATTGTGTCACACATTGTGTTTTTAATCATACAGTTATTCAGATGATATGAACTTGAACTTGAGTTATGTTTATGTTTAGTCTTCAGCAGACATCTGGATGTGTGTTTTAAAATAATGTTGAAGCTATTAGCAGTCTATGGGAAGAACATTTAAGTTACTTATTTTTAAGTAGCTATAATTGTTATTATAAGTGGTTACATAATTTTCTGGCGCATGCCTCTTGCTGCTTCACTACGGCAGTATAAATGAAGCTGCAGGTGCAGTGGTCATATTAAGATAAATGTGCATTATGTGCATCTTGTCTGGATCCAGCTGTGAGGAAGTGTTTTCCCTGACTGCTTGAAGCCACAGACCTACAACATCATGTAACCCACAAGGGACTGACTTGAAGGGACTCGATCAATCATTCTACTGGTTACACCATGTTACAGATGTGGACCGCTACTGCAGCTGTGACGGGTAAACTGCCAAAAGGGCCCCGCAAAGACACAATTGTGCACCCACAACACGTCTCGACTCTATGGACAAAACACATCCTACCCCCCCGTGGCTCTGTCAACTAGGGAAACTGCTGTGTTTCAGCAGCTATGGTTACCTTAACAAGAAGCCCTGATTGGAGGAGTTCCTCCAGTTACTTTGCAAGAACTTTGACTCCAAGCTCTTGGCGAATGGGTCTCTTGGACCTGAGGCTCTGACAGCAGCAACAGGAGCAGAGAAAAGAGCTGCGGCCCAGCGGGTGAAGCTAGGAAAGCTGCGGCCCAGCAGGGAAACACCGGGGATCTGCGGCCGTAGGAATAGAGAATTACGACTTGGACATCAGGCAGAGGAGACGTGGCAAGGAAGTCGGCCGGACCACCGACGCTCGGGAACTGCACCCGGGATGTCGGCTCGGACCACCGACTCGGGAACTGGGTGGCTGTGTAGCTTGGGGAACCGACCTCTCTTGCTGCCCCGCCTCCTTATTTGTTTGGCTGGCTGGACACTGAGGCCCTCCAAAGGCCAGGCGGCTTCCGAGGAACATGCTAGGGTCCTGGGCAGGCTGTGAGGTGGGCTGTGAAGCCGGCTGAGATGCAGGTTGATGAGCAGGCTGAGAAGCAGGCTGATGGCTAGGTGGTTGATGGCTAGGAGACTGGTATCTAGAAAGCTGGAGGCTAGCTGGTTGATGGCTAGCTGGCTGAAGGATTGCTGATGGAGAGGAATGCTGGGAAACAGGAGTGTTTCAAAATTCCTTAGCCCAGAGAATTCCTCGGCCATGGCATAGTCCAGGCCTCCTTTTGTGCCAAAATATGTGCAGCCTCCTTGTACTACCTACTAGGAGCTCTCCTCCACTTCCCATAGATGCACAGGAGAGTATAGCACAACTCTTACAATTCCTGCTAAAACAGATCAAGTCATAAATTACTTAACTCAAGAGAACAGGAACTAACAACAGTTGTCTTACAATTATTCTCTGTAGCTCAGAATAACACTGTATAAGTCTTTAGAGTATTCAATAACCCCACTCAAGTTGTTCCACGGGTGAGTTCAGGGAAGTAGATCTTTGTCCTGAATCTGTGAGAGGAGAAAAGAGCTAAATATGTGTCATGCCTTTAAAGACCTGACACACCATGTGACCACAGTGCCATCCACCGACCATTGGTTATAAGACATATATTTTTCTTAAGGACCGGAATGTTTTGTGCAACAGTAGAGAAACAGTAAGTATTAGCGATAGTTATAAAATGTTTACACGCTAGTAAGTCACATGACAGATGCACATTTCTGTCTCCGCATTATCTTTGTTAAATCCTGTGTATTAATTGTATGTAACTAAAATTCCATTTTTGTATACATACAAGGTGATAAGTATGTAAGGTTTATTAATATGATAGTGGGGGAGAGTATGTGTGACTTGTTTGTTT
>NW_026551274.1:0-1257 GCF_027596085.1 Anoplopoma fimbria | reverse complement strand
TGTAAAACAAAATAGAATAAATAACAACATAGATTTAAATGTAATAAATTGTTTTGTTTTTAATTCAAATAACACAATTAAACAGGAATAAGTACTTAAATATTCCATTAAGTAATGTTTATAGTATACATCCATAGAATCACCCTACACAATGACCTATAATTAACCAAAGCACTCGGATAAACATATGGAGGATAACTGAAATGAAGATGGAACGTGAATGAACTCAATAACAGAAACACGAGTTACATAGACAAAAGACAGGAATTACACATAAGTTGGCCTAAAAACACAACAACTACGGACCCACACTGAAAGCAAAGAACATTACATTTGATATGAACGATCTAAAGTACGTATTCATTCAATGACAATGACTGTATCCTAAACACTCAGACAGCATATCCACTGACACTGTGGCTGTGTGCTGAACATTAGTCACCACAAGATGGCAGACATGTTTCACTGCTTCTTCACATGCAACAGTGTCTCTATTAAACACATATCTCACCACTCAATGTGACATTACTGTATTATACAAATATGTTTCATATGTAATATCAGTTTAGTTATAGCAATACCACATTGATGTGTTTGAACTTACACTTCAGAGTCAGCAAGGAGTCACCAGCAGTGATGGTCTGCAGTTAGAGACAGAAAGGAGGAGGCCAGGAGGAGTGGAAGGAGGGTGAGGGGGGTGAGGGATGAAGAGAGGTAGAAAAAAGAAAAACATGTTCAGTTCACTTCAGAAAACCAACCTCATGGCTTATTTGAATTATAAGCTCTTTCAGGTGGAAAATGTATTTCCTTATTTCTAACAATGTCTCATTCAAAAGTCAAGTCCTAACAGTTTTCTGACAACAGTCTTCTCTTCTTCAGTCCATGGCCTCTTCATCTGCACGTCGGGTGCGCCTACAGATGGCAAAGAAGACAAGTAACGTTCACTACAGAGACCAACATGCAGATATTTGGACCAGGCTCATGCACAGCCGGCACACAGTCACAGAAAGCACTAGCTTTGAACTCTTTATTTCTCCAATATTAAAGAACTGACCCATTTCTTTCACCACCTTTTCTCCTCTTTTCTTCAGTGGGAGCCTTTCAGCAGGTTTTCTCCTGGGCTCTGATCTACAACAGCAACAGATAAACATTAGTTCCTGTTAGTTCATGAGACTTAGAGGAGAATAGATATGAAGTTTATATGTATTGGTGCTGGAATGTAGAAAAAATACATTTCTTCAAGTACAGTATTTAGGT
>NW_026551273.1:0-1801 GCF_027596085.1 Anoplopoma fimbria | reverse complement strand
GGGCCCCACGTAGCTGCAAAGGTGAACTCCCGTCGTCCTTCAAAGCTCCCCTGCTGGGCCCCGTAGCTGTAGAGGTGAACTCCTGTCGTCCTTCAAGATCCCCCTGCTGGGCCCCACGGAGCTGGGAGAGGTGAACTCCTGTCGTCCTTCAAAGCTCCCCTGCTGGGCCCCCGTAGCTGCGAAGGTGAACTCCTGTTGTCCTTCAAAGCTCCCCTGCTGGGCCCCCACGTAGCTGTAAAGGTGAACTCCTGCCGCCTTCAAAATTCCCCCTGCTGGGCCCCACGTAGCTTTAGGGGTGAACTCCTGTCGTTCTTCAAAACTCCCCCTGCTGGGCCCCACGTAGCTGTGAAGGTTAACTCCTGTCGTCCTTCCAAAAAAGCTCCCCCTGCTGGGCCCCACGTAGCTGTAGAGGTGAACTCCTGTCGTCCTTCAAAGCTCCCCTGCTGGGCCCACGTAGCTTTGAAGGTGAACTCCCGTCGTCCTTCAAAGCTCCCCTGCTGGGCCCCACGTAGCTGTAGAGGTGAACTCCTGTCGTCCTTCAAAGCTCCCCTGCTGGGCCCCACGTAGCCTTTAAGGTGAACTCCCGTCGTCCTTCAAAGCTCCCCTGCTGGGCCCCACGTAGCTGATAGAGGTGAACTCCTGTTGTCCTTCAAAGCTCCCCTGCTGGGCCCCACGTAGCTTTAGAGGTGAACTCCTGTCGTCCTTCAAAACTCCCCCTGCTGGGCCCCACGTAGCTGCGAGGTGAACTCCTGTCGTCCTTCAAAGCTCCCCCTGCTGGGCCCCACGTAGCTTTAGAGGTGAACTCCTGTCGTCCTTCAAAGCTCCCTGCTGGGCTTTAGAAAAGCTCCCTGCTGGGCCCCATGTAGCTGTAGAGGTGAACTCCCGTTGTCCTTCAAAGCTCCCTGCTGGGCCCCACGGTGTAGAGGTGAACTCCTGTCGTCCTTCAAAGCTCCCTGCTGGGCCCCCGAGCTGAGGTGAACTCCTGTCGTCCTTCAAAGCTCCCCCTGCTGGGCCCCACGTAGCTTTAGTGAACTCCTGTCGTCCTTCAAAGCTCCCCCTCTTGGACCCCACGGAGCTGGGAAGGTGAACTCCTGTCGTCCTTCAAAGCTCCCTCTGCTGGGCCCCACGTAACTTTAGAGGTGAACTCCCGTGGTCCTTCAAAGCTCCCCTGCTGGTTTGATCAGAGTCAGAGAGTGACTCCTGTCTCCCTCAGGAGGAGCAGCAGAGTCTGAATGCTCCAGCAGACATCAAAGGTTCCTAGAGGTCACTCCTGGAGCCAGACTTCCTGTAGTGGAGGAGCATTTCAACAACCTGAGACTGTTCATCCAGTCAGCTCGTCCTCTCACCAGGAAGTCTGAAAGTTCAGAAGAGGTTTTAACAGAACAAGAGATATATCGTCTAAAAAAAACTAATAGTTAAAGTAAAAACTCAAATCATCACTGATGAAGATGATGTTTAGACATAAGATCTTATGCTTTTATTCACTGACATGTTTCATCACTGCTTTTTTCTTTTTAAGCTCTCCACCAATGTGTGATTTTATGTTTTTAGGGGGATTTTAACTGCACAGTTGATCCAACCCTGGACAGGAATCATCCTGAGCCTCATCCTGCTTCTTCCCACAGGATCAGACAGCTGGTAGAAGAACATGAGCTGTCTGACCTGTGGAGAGCTTTTAACAGCACTCACAGACAGAACACCTGGAGCCACACAAGGGGAAACCTTTTACCATTGGCCAGACTGGACCGCCTCTTTTGTTTTAAACACCATTTAAATATGTTTAAAAGGTGTTTTATTCAGC
>NW_026551272.1:0-812 GCF_027596085.1 Anoplopoma fimbria | reverse complement strand
CTCTATATATATATATATATATATATCTCCTCTCTGGTCCTCTCATCTCCGACAAACGTCGGCGCTTTTTTCAAACAGGCTCTATCTTGATAAATTGACCGCATATTTTAAGTCTTAACAACTACATTCTCGCTTAAAAAAATGTTAAAACTAAATTCCGTTACACAACAACAGCAGTATTTAGACAGTTATAACTGACAGTTGTGAGCCGTCTCCGCCACTGTCGGCTCTTGTTTGCTGGTGAAATGCATTCTGGGATACTTGGCTGTCCAAAGTCCACACAAGTCTACTCCGATGCATCCCCGATATAATGGGCGGAGCGAGGACACTTCCGGGTATCTGGACCGTACTTGGCTGGATGCGAACTTGTGTATTGGAACAGTACCTGGGCCGCTAGATGACGTTTCACAAGTTCACGAGGACACAAGTACAGAGAAGTTCACATATTGAGAAACGGCCTGTAACTTACTAACTGCACAAAGAGAAGAAAGAGCTAAACGCTCATATTTCTACTGACTTATTGTTGACATGAGGATGCTTACCAAACATGTACAATGCATGTCCTCCCTTTAAAACATGATGCAGAACTTTGTTTTTCTTTTTTTTAAATATATTTCTGAAACCTGTTAAAATGAACTTGTTGTTTTCTCCTCCTCTCCTAGTGGTCACAGTGTTGTGTATTGTGTGTGGCAGATAAAGAACAGGTGTTATTAATAACTAATCATGGCTGCTTTCATTCCAGTGTCCCAGTTACAGGTAGTTGCATGCTGGCTCTCTGTCTGCTGTATTTGGCCTCTAAAAAGGAGCCTCAT
>NW_026551271.1:0-2670 GCF_027596085.1 Anoplopoma fimbria | reverse complement strand
TGAATTGAATTATATGACTGAGTCAGTGCTGCCGTTGTCCGCGGAGACGGACAGCGGGGACCGTATTCTCAGTCGAGGGATGGGGTTGACGGTTTTACCCGTGCCTTTGCATAAGGTGGTCCTGGATTGTGAGCTCGTGCAGGGTGAGGTAGCTGTGGGAGTGCGGCCGGCGTTGCCTATAGAGGGGGTTCATTTTATTTTGGGCAATGGCTTGGCTGGCGGCCGCCTCTGGGCTGATGCTCCTCCCTCACCTGTTGTTACGCTCTGTCCGGTTAGTACTGTCTCTGACTGGAGTTCCAGTGAGGTACCTGAGGTTCTTTCAGCCTGTGTGGTTACACGAGCAATGAGTAAGGCTGAGCCTGAGTTATCAGATGGGGAGCTTGGTGACGATGATTTTGAGGATCCGTCTTTGTCTGATTTTCCACTGTCGGTGTCACAGAGCGAGTTGCTGCAGGAGCAAATTGGTGATTCCTCTTTAAATGAATTATTTGGTCGTGTTTTGTCTGCTGCAGAGATAAAGAGCGCAGCCAGTGGCTACTTTTTGCGTAGCAGACTGCTGTTTCGGAAATGGGCTGTTTTGGGTGACGGTGTGGGGGATGCTGTGTACCAGTTGGTTGTACCGACTAAATTCAGGCCTCTGGTCCTTAAAGTGGCACACGACGAGAGTGGGCACTTTGGTGTCAGGAAAACGTATTTAAATGTCTTGAAACAGTTCTTTTGGCCGCGTGTAAAACGAGATGTTGCCGAATATATTAAAACCTGCCATGTGTGCCAATTAACGGGGAAGCCGAATCAGAGTGTGAAGTCTGCTCCTCTGCAACCGATTCCTGCCATAAGCCAACCTTTTGAATATTTGATTGTGGACTGTGTCGGCCCGTTGCCGATCGCTAAATCTGGCTGTAAGTATTTACTGACAGTTATGTGCCAAAGTACCAGGTATCCGGCTGCATACCCGCTGAGATCTATTACAACTAAAGCCGTGGTGAAGGCATTGACTCAGTTCATTTCGGTTTTTGGCATCCCGAAGGTTATTCAGAGTGACCAAGGGTCGAATTTTTCTTCCCACATGTTTGGTCAAGTGTTGAGATCCTTGCGCATTAAACACAGTCAGTCATCGGCGTACCACGCGCAGAGTCAGGGTGCGTTGGAGAGATTTCATCAAACTCTCAAGTCTCTGCTGCGTGCGTATTGCACGGAGCTGGATCGAGACTGGGAGGAGGGGCTCCCGTGGCTGATGTTGGCTGCGAGAGAGGCCGTACAAGAGGGTACTGGTTTCAGTCCGAATGACTTAGTTTTTGGGCATGTGGTGAGGGGCCCTTTGGCTGTGTTAAAGGATAACTGGGTGGATGCTGAGCCACCAAAAAATCTGATTGATTTTGTGAACGGGTTTCGGCATCGTTTGTTCGTGGCGGGTGGTATGGCACGGGACAAGTTGCAGATGTCGCAGGGCAAAATGAAGAAAAATTATGACCGTCACACAGAGCAGCGAGAGTTTAGTCCTGGGGACCAAGTTTTGGCATTAATGCCTATTGTGGGTTCGCCGTTCCAGGCTAGGTATACCGGTCCGTATACAATCATTGAGAAACTCTCGGATTTGAACTATTTCATTGCGACACCAGGGCGGAGAAAGTCCAAACAGCTTTGTCACATTAACTTGTTGAAGCCGTTCTACAACCGTGTTAGTGAGTCGGGTCAGGCTGAGGAAGGCGTGCGTCCGGTTCTGGTTGCTAGTTCAGTGGCTGGGATGCATGAGGATGGGGTGCCTGAGCCCGATGACAGTTTGCTGTGTGGTCGTTTAAAAAATTCTGAAGCTCTAAGTAGCTTGGACAAGGTGTTGTCCCATTTGCCTTAGGGATGTGCATCTCCATCAGGAGGACGATGCGATACACATCTCGATGCACTGCCAACGATCCGATACATTCAAGATACATAAAAGCAGCTACTAATGCGATACGATACGATTCACCCCTATTGCGATGCAGTGCGATTCGACACGATACGATTCGACACGATGCGATTCAACAAGATGCGATTCAACAAGATGCGATGCTAAATAATACAATTCTATGCAATTTAATATGATACATAATGATTTATTTGTCAGACAACAAATCAGTAACCAGGTTTCTGACAAAAGAAAACATTTATGTGTATGTGTGTAAGTGTGTTCTGAATGTAACATTTTTGTTTGTCAGACAACAAATCAGTAACAAGGTTTCTGACAAAAGAAAACATGTATGTGTAATGTGTATGTGTGTATGTGTGTGTGTACTTTATGGCAGCACGACATATTTTGCATATTGCATGGGTCTTATCCAATTTTCCATCTTTCTTTGCAAAGCCAAAGTTTTGCCAAACCTTGGACTTATTGCAAGCTTTAGGGACGTATAACTCCTCATCAGCCATTGTAACTCTCCCGAACACTCCTTCAACTCGCGATACTTGGCCGCGACACTTCACGAGAATCTACCACTGACAGCAGTGGAGATGAGAGCGCGTTTAGGAAACAGTTAGAGAGGGGGAATCTAGAAATATACAATTGTACCGGATTATACCGATGCAAAATTTTTAGGTACGATGCATCGCGGTTCATCCCACATTGTATCCGATGCACCCATTTTTGATCCGGGCCATCGCATCGTGAGCTTTTATGACGATGCATCGGTGCGA
>NW_026551270.1:0-1716 GCF_027596085.1 Anoplopoma fimbria | reverse complement strand
CAGAGACAGTTTAAATGTTTTGGTCTGTTATCACACTGTGACCTTTTCTTGTGTAAATCCTGTCTGCTGGGCTTTCTCAACAACAGACAGCAGACATACTGCTGGGTCCTTTTGGTTCAAGAGGACCCACAGTGAGCTCCTCCACTTATTGTTTGCATGGGCTCATTAGCAACTAGCCTTTATAACAGTAAAATGTAATTAATTACAAAACACAGCAGCTAGCAATAGAGTGACCACAATATGTAAAGTACAGGGAGACTTAACCATTAATATCTTCATATACATCAATTGTTCCCTTCAAGGGTCCACAGACAATTTTCCGATGAGTGACTGAAATGTCTGGAAACCCTCTGAAACCTCCAGTAGTGATATATGAACATTGACTTAAAACCATATAGGGCTCGATTCTGGTTGGACTCAAACCCGCAACCACAGCTGTCACTTTTGAAAGAAACCATGTTTTATTTTGTGGCTTTTTGCTTGCCTACCCAGTACAGGAAACCTTAAAATGTCAATTCTGGTGGGACTCAAAATTAAAGGTTCACTCTGTCCAGGACTCAAACCAACGACCTTTGAATAACTTCCACTACTTACAGACATATATGTTTTTACATGTTGACGGTGAAACCACCACAATACTACATATTTCATCATTTCTTTACCTCAAGACTACCAACAAAAAGCATCACATCAGCAAATATTTAGCTCTGTTGTGCAATATATAATGCATTGGAATTATAGTGAAAGGTGTCACATGCATTCCCGGGGCCAGAGCAGGCAACATGGAATCACATTTAAAACTGCTGGCTAAGGTTAAGCGTAAATACCGTGAATTTTGTAATTCACGTTGGCGGTAATGACACCTGGTTACACCATTCAGAGGTCACTTAAGTTAATTTGGAGTTGGTGTGTTCATACGCAAAGACAATGTCGGACTCCGTAGTTTTCTCTGGCCCTCTCCCTAACCTGATCAATGATGAAATGTATAGCTGCATGTCATCATTCCGCTGCTGGCTGTTGAGGTGGTGTCCAGCAAACAATGTGGGCTTTGTAGACAATTGGCAGACTTTCTGGGGAAAACCTGGTCTGATTAGGAGTTAAGGCATTCATCCCACTTTGGATGGAGCGGATCTCATACCTAGAAACCTGACCCAGTTTATTAGTGGACCTAATCCATGACAACCAAGAGTTCAGATCAGGAAGCAGAGTTGCAGTGTTTCACACTTCTCTGGGCTTCCATTAGAGCAGTTACCCACCCAAAACTCTAATTAAATCAAAACTCAACAGAAGAGGAGTTATACAAAACAACCTAATAAAAGTTCAAATGGATGTGGACTCTTAAATATTAGGTTTTTTACATCTAAAGCTGTACTAATACATTTTTTATCAGACAATCTTATTGATCTATTTTGTCTTACTGAAACCTGGCTGTGTCATGAAGAGTATGTTAGCCTAAATGAATCAACTCAATTCCTCATATTCCTCGAGGCACAAGCCGAGGATGTGGAGTAGCAGCCATCTTTGACTCAAGCCTACTAATAAACCCTAAACCTACATTAAATTATAACTCATTTGAAAGCCTTGTTCTTAGTCTTTCAAACCCGACCTGGAAATCATTATAGCCAATTCTATTTGTTATAGTGTACCAGGAGTGTATTCTGAATTCCTATCTGAATTTTCAGAGTTCTTATCAAGTTTAGTCCTCAAAACAGATAA
>NW_026551269.1:0-645 GCF_027596085.1 Anoplopoma fimbria | reverse complement strand
CTTTCTTTTACTTAGTCATTACTGACTGAAAAATACATATTAACTATAGCATTTTATGGCTTGTGTCTTGAGTACTCACCCTTCTTTCTAATGTTTTAATAATAATAATAATAATAATAATAATTAAGCTGAATCGAAGAGTATATGACATCACTGGATTCATCTGCATTTGAAATGTACATTTCAATTAAGTTAAGGAACTGTCAGTTATAAATAAATCATGTTAAACCATTATATTTCTGTATTTCTGATCTGTTTACATTGCATTGTGTTGGAAACTGATTCATTTGGGTTTCATATCAGAGCATATCCATTAAATATCTGAGGGAAAAGGTCTCACCTATTGACTTTCTGTACCAACACAACAGCAGCAGGAGAGTAATCAGTCAAATTCCACAAATCAACCCGATGATCAATGGCAGAAGAAATGGAAGGTTTTCACCCCTGGACACAGCTGTAAAAAAAAATAAATAAAAAATCAAACCTGAGTGCTTAAACAATCAACAGGTCACAGTTAGTAAAAGCAAAAAGAAGACAAGATAACACAATTTGGGCCACATGTTCAAAGGAATATCAGTGAATATGCGGCTGTAACATGAATGTGTGTTGTCACACGTACATATATGACCACATACATATGAATGT
>NW_026551268.1:0-1924 GCF_027596085.1 Anoplopoma fimbria | reverse complement strand
GCATAAACCCCTTTCGTTTTATTTATTACCCCCCTCCCAACAAAAAAAAGGGCCCACGCCCACCTACCGTAGTTGACGTCTTCATCCGGTTGTACCGGCATCTTTGGCTGTGGGCGGAGAGGCAGCAAGGAAAAGTGCGCGATTTCGCTTGCAGATACTACTGAATGGTGCGCATCTGGGGGGTTTAGAAGTGGGTATACGCAATGCTGACTGAAAAATAAGTGGGGTATACGCCGTATACCCGCGTATACGCCTGGACTACACCACTGGCTGTGACCCAGCGGAAGCAGGTGGACGCTGCAGCCCAGCCGGGACGGACCCGGGGAAGGCTGCGGCCCAGCCGGGACTGGAGTCGGCCGGAGCACCGACGGGACGGGCGGTGCAGGAGTCGGCCGTGGCACCGACGGGACGGACAGAGCGCCGCGGGAGTCAGGAGTCGGCCGGAACGCCGACGGGACAGGAGTCGGCCGGAGGCGTGACGAACACGGTGACAACCTTGGTCTCGCGTCTCTGGGAATCCTGTCCAGTTGGCATTCCTGCCGACTCCTGACCCATCGGCGCCCCTGCCGACTCTTCACTCGTCGGCGCTCCGGCCGACTCCTGCACCTCCTGACCAGTCGCTGCTCTGTCCGACTCCAGTCCCGGCCGCAGCCTTCCCTGGGCCCCATCCCGGCTGGGCCACAGCCTTCCCCGGGTTTCTGGAGCGCCTCTTCACTGAACCCGAACTGGGCCTGTGACGAGGTGTCGAACGTGGGTCCATGTCGAGGCCAGATCGTACTGTCACGGTTGGTGTGTGGACCCAAGAGCAGTACGACGAGGAGACAGATAAAGTTCTGGAGCTTTATTTGAAGCTGAGAACACAGCAGACAGACAGGCAGGATATGACTCACAGTGGGAAACAGGCAAGGGATCAGGCAGACGGAAACCAGAGGAAGCGCAGGCTAATCTCGTGGTCTGGGACAGAAGGCTGAGACGTTGACCGGGGCACAGGCAAGGCAGGGAAGTCCAGACAGGCAGGGTCGGCAACGGGAAATCAGTCCACGGGAAATTGCTGGAAAGTGTAGCATGAAATCAACGAACGATCTGGCAGCGAGTGTGTGAATGAGTGGGGCATTTATACTGCAGGGTGTAGGTGCAGCAGAGTGAGCAGGTGAGAGGGATTGAGCTGATGAGGTGGGTGTGGCAGACAGGTGCACTGCATGAAGCTGATTAGATGAGTGAGGGAGAGTGTGGTGAGAGAGAGGGGCTGGGCTGTGAGCTGGAAGTGGAACTGGGAGTGGCCGGAGTGAACTGAGAGAGAGTGACAGGCAGGTGAACAGAGTGAGCCAATTAGGTGAGTGAGACAGAGTGACAGGGAGTACGGACGACAAACTGTCAGTATTGAGGAAGAACTGTGACAATAAATGCTATAGTTAATATGTATTTTTTCAGTCAGTAATGACTAAGTAAAAGAAAGCACTAATGTTTAATCCATTACTTTGTGTTTAAAGTGAGAAATATGATCATAAATACCTTGTCACATCTCATCTTGTGGTAGCTACCACAACCCACCACCAGGAGTCAGGAGCTGTGAAATACCACACTGATGAAGGGGCTAATAAACTTTGTTTCATAGAGAGTATTTTATGTTCTGTAAGATAAGATAAGATAAGATAAGATAAGATAAGATAATCCTTTTATTAGTCCCGCAGCGGGGAAATTTGCAGACTTACAACAGCGCAGAGTAAAGTGCACACAAGAGACATAGCAGAAGAAGACAAGCTAAAAATAAAAATTTAAAATAAGATAAAAAATAAATAAAATAAAAAATGAAAAATAAAAATAAAATAAAACAAGTATTATAAATAAGCAATAAAAAAAAACAGTAGAAAAAACAACAATAACTGAAATACTATATTTACAGACAGAGAAAAAAAAAACTATT
>NW_026551267.1:0-1836 GCF_027596085.1 Anoplopoma fimbria | reverse complement strand
TTTTTTTTAAAAATCTACCCGGCATGCAATGCGCGGTGATCGCCGGAACCTATTTCCCGGTCACCGGGATTCTACCGGGACGCCTCCTCTAGCTTCCCAGACGGCTCAACCTCCTCTAGCTATGCTAGCTATAGGAGGTTGAGCCGGTCCACCGGTACCGGTACCGTGAAAAACACCGGTAATCCGGCACACCGGGTATACAGGAGGATGAGCCGTCCAGATCAACATCCGTGAAAACATCATGACGTGACGTCACTGCACCGCGACTGTGACAAACGCGAAACATTAAATAAAGATAATAAAACATTAAATGAAGAGAATGAAACATTAAATAAAGAGAATAAACATTACCACATTACCCCATGCAGGACACCCTGGCAGCTCTGTGCAGCTCCTTCAGCCACCGGCTGCTTCACCCCCGGTGTGTGAAGGAGAGGTACCGCAGGTCCTTCCTTCCTGCTGCTGTCAGGCTGCACAACCAACTCTGCTCCCAGCAGACCACATGACCACAGGACAATAATAACATAATAACATGACAATAGAAACCTGTGCAATACATTGCACTGTGCAATAATGGTTAAAAAGTTAAAAGTAGTTGAAATAGTTGTTGTTTTTTCTCTGTCTGTAAATATAGTATTTCAGTTATTGTTGTTTTTTCTACTGTTTTTTTTATTGCTTATTTATAATACTTGTTTTATTTTATTTTTATTTTTCATTTTTTATTTTATTTATTTTAAAAATAAGAACTTGAAAATGTAAATATATACATATATATATATATATATATATAAATAAATATATTGTGTTTTATATGTATGAACAAATGTCTCAATAAAGTTATTGAATTTAAAAATGAATAAATAAATAAATTAAAAAAATTAAAAATTAATTTTTTTTTTTTTTTAAATCTACCCGGCATGCAATGCGCGGTGATCGCGGAACCTATTTCCCGGTCACCGGGATTCTACCGGACGCTCCTCTAGCTCTGACGGCTCAACCTCCTCTAGCTATGCTAGCTATAGGAGGTTGAGCCGGCGTCCACCGGTACCGGTACCGTGAAAACACCGGTAATCCGGCACACCGGTATACAGGAGGATGAGCCGTCCAGATCAACATCCGTGAAAACATCATGACGTGACGTCACTGCACCGCGACTGTGACAAACGCGAAACATTAAATAAAGATAATAAAACATTAAATGAAGAGAATGAAACATTAAATAAAGAGAATAAAACATTAAATGAAGATAATATAACATTTAACAATGGCCAAGCTGTCATCCCTGATGAACAATACCTCCCACCCCATGCAGGACACCCTGGCAGCTCTGTGCAGCTCCTTCAGCCACCGGCTGCTTCACCCCCGGTGTGTGAAGGAGAGGTACCGCAGGTCCTTCCTTCCTGCTGCTGTCAGGCTGCACAACCAACTCTGCTCCCAGCAGACCACATGACCACAGGACAATAATAACATAATAACATGACAATAGAAACCTGTGCAATACATTGCACTGTGCAATAATGGTTAAAAAAGTTAAAAGTAGTTGAAATAGTTGTTGTTTTTTTTCTCTGTCTGTAAATATAGTATTTCAGTTATTGTTGTTTTTTCTACTGTTTTTTTTATTGCTTATTTATAATACTTGTTTTATTTTATTTTTATTTTTCATTTTTTATTTTATTTATTTTAAAAATAAGAACTTGAAAATGTAAATATATACATATATATATATATATATAAAATATATTGTGTTTTATATGTATGAACAAATGTCTCAATAAAGTTATTGAATTTAAAAATGAATAAATAAATAAATTAAAAAAATTAAAAATTAATTTAAAA
>NW_026551266.1:0-1024 GCF_027596085.1 Anoplopoma fimbria | reverse complement strand
TCCTCTTAACTGCTAGGGGGAGTGGCTTACACATCTCAAGGATATATATACTCAGACCACACAAACCTTTCTCCAGTGTATTTTGACTCTGGAGGGATACTGAACTACTTGATTCTGCTAGGATAGACTAAGTATATTGTTTTCTTAAAATTGATCTTAAACTGTACCAAGCCTGCTTAAAAAGGGTTAGTGACTGATGCTGATTCTGTTGATTCTACTGTTCTGATATTCTCTAATCAGGAAGTGTTTGAAGCTCTGTTGTGTTTGATGCTCCTGTGCCTTTAATCAGGAACTGCTCTGAGAGGTGTGCTTTAGCTTCAATAGGTCAATTGTCCTCTTAACTGCTAGGGGGAGTGGCTTACACATCTCAAGGATATATATACTCAGACCACACAAACCTTTCTCCAGTGTATTTTGACTCTGGAGGGATACTGAACTACTTGATTCTGCTAGGATAGACTAAGTATATTGTTTTCTTAAAATTGATCTTAAACTGTACCAAGCCTGCTTAAAAAAGGGTTAGTGACTGATGCTGATTCTGTTGATTCTACTGTTCTGATATTCTCTAATCAGGAAGTGTTTGAAGCTCTGTTGTGTTTGATGCTCCTGTGCCTTTAATCAGGAACTGCTCTGAGAGGTGTGCTTTAGCTTCAATAGGTCAATTGTCCTCTTAACTGCTAGGGGGAGTGGCTTACACATCTCAAGGATATATATACTCAGACCACACAAACCTTTCTCCAGTGTATTTTGACTCTGGAGGGATACTGAACTACTTGATTCTGCTAGGATAGACTAAGTATATTGTTTTCTTAAAATTGATCTTAAACTGTACCAAGCCTGCTTAAAAAAGGGTTAGTGACTGATGCTGATTCTGTTGATTCTACTGTTCTGATATTCTCTAATCAGGAAGTGTTTGAAGCTCTGTTGTGTTTGATGCTCCTGTGCCTTTAATCAGGAACTGCTCTGAGAGGTGTGCTTTAGCTTCAATAGGTCAATTGTCCTCTTAACTGCTAGGGGGAGTGGC
>NW_026551265.1:0-1894 GCF_027596085.1 Anoplopoma fimbria | reverse complement strand
GGGAGGCTCATATATCTCGGACATGAAGCCTGAGAAAACTCCAAAAGCACCATAAAAAGGGTGTCACATCGCCTCAAATTCGTCCGAAAAAGACGCATCAATCTCCGGATAAGGCGTTTGTCAAAGACCGCTGTCTTTTCATGGACGCGATGTTTTTGAAAACTGGGTTTCTGAAATCGTGCGAGAGGTGGCTTGGTGATACCCTACCAAAAGTGGTCACATCGGGTAAGTGTGACAAAGAGGCTATCAAACCTCCTATGCATTTTGACAATAACCTTACCCGTTGTAAAACACTCTGTCATATTTTCGCTATGCTGAACACGACGATTTAAACCGGGCAAGGTGGCACAGAGACGATGGACACGCCTGCGAATCACCACCCGCTGTCCGTATTAAAACACTTTGAACATTTCCACGCGGATGGAGCAGCATGGAGAGGCTGATAGCACCACTGTTTAGCCGCTTCATGCACTCTTTTGGACGTTTTCAGCCGGCGGTCGCGGTCATTTTCTCGCGGATGGAGCAGCATGGAGAGACAGGCTGACTGGCACCACTGTTTCCCCACTCCATGCTCTCTCTTTTACGGACGTTTTCAGCCGGCGGTCGCGGTCATTTTCTCGCGGATGGAGCAGCATGGAGAGACAGGCTGATGGCACCACTGTTTCCCCACTTCATGCACTATTTTACGGACGTTTTCAGCCGGCGGTCGCGGTCATTTTCTCGCGGATGGAGCAGCATGGAGAGGCAGGCTGATGGCACCACTCTTTACCCACTTCATGCACTCTTTTACGGACGTTTTCAAGCCGGCGGTCGCGGTCATTTTCTCGCGGATGGAGCAGCATGGAGAGGCAGGCTGATGGCACCACTGTTTCCCCACTTCATGCACTCTTTTACGGACGTTTTCAGCCGGCGGTCGCGTCATTTTCTCGCGGATGGAGCAGCATGGAGAGGCAGGCTGATGGCACCACTGTTTACCCACTTCATGCACTCTTTTACGGACGTTTTCAGCCGGCGGTCGCGGTCATTTTCTCGCGGATGGAGCAGCATGGAGAGACAGGCTGATGGCACCACTGTTTCCCCACTTCATGCACTCTTTTACGGACGTTTTCAGCCGGCGGTCGCGGTCATTTTCTCGCGGATGGAGCAGCATGGAGAGGCAGGCTGATGGCACCACTGTTTCCCCACTCCATGCTCTCTCTTTTACGGACGTTTTCAGCGGCGGTCGCGGTCATTTTCTCGCGGATGGAGCAGCATGGAGAGACAGGCTGATGGCACCACTGTTTACACACTCCATGCTCTCTTTACGGACGTTTTCAGCCCGGCGGTCGCGGTCATTTTCTCGCGGATGGAGCAGCATGGAGAGACAGGCTGATGGCACCACTCTTTACCCACTTCTGTTTCCACACTCCATGCTCTCTCTTTTACGGACGTTTTCAGCCGGCGGTCGCGGTCATTTTCTCGCGGATGGAGCAGCATGGAGAGACAGGCTGATGGCACCACTGTTTCCCCACTTCATGCACTCTTTTACGGACGTTTTCAGCCGGCGGTCGCGGTCATTTTCTCGCGGATGGAGCAGCATGGAGAGACAGGCTGATGGCACCACTGTTTCCCCACTTCATGCACTCTTTTACGGACGTTTTCAGCCGGCGGTCGCGGTCATTTTCTCGCGGATGGAGCAGCATGGAGAGACAGGCTGATGGCACCACTGTTTCCCCACTTCATGCACTCTTTTACGGACGTTTTCAGCCGGCGGTCGCGGTCATTTTCTCGCGGATGGAGCAGCATGGAGAGACAGGCTGATGGCACCACTGTTTCCACACTCCATGCTCTCTCTTTTACGGACGTTTTCAGCCGGCGGTCGCGGTCATTTTCTCGCGGATGGAGCAGCATGGAG
>NW_026551264.1:0-655 GCF_027596085.1 Anoplopoma fimbria | reverse complement strand
TCTCTCCATGCTGCTCCATCCGCGAGAAAATGACCGCGACCGCCGGCTGAAAACGTCCGTAAAAGAGAGCATGGAGTGGGTAAACAGTGGTGCCATCAGCCTGTCTCTCCATGCTGCTCCATCCGCGAGAAAATGACCGCGACCGCCGGCTGAAAACGTCCGTAAAGAAGAGCATGGGTGGGGAAACAGTGGTGCCATCAGCCTGCCTCTCCATGCTGCTCCATCCGCGAGAAAATGACCGCGACCGCCGGCTGAAAACGTCCGTAAAAGAGTGCATGAAGTGGGGAAACAGTGGTGCCATCAGCCTGTCTCTCCATGCTGCTCCATCCGCGAGAAAATGACCGCGACCGCCGGCTGAAAACGTCCGTAAAAGAGAGCATGGAGTGGGGAAACAGTGGTGCCATCAGCCTGCCTCTCCATGCTGCTCCATCCGCGAGAAAATGACCGCGACCGCCGGCTGAAAACGTCCGTAAAAGAGAGCATGGAGTGGGGGAAACAGTGGTGCCGTCAGCCTGCCTCTCCATGCTGCTCCATCCGCGAGAAAATGACCGCGCCGCCGGCTGAAAACGTCCGTAAAAGAGAGCATGGAGTGGGGAAACAGTGGTTACCCCAGTCAGCCTGTCTCTCCATGCTGCTCCATCCGCGAGAAAATGAC
>NW_026551262.1:0-5554 GCF_027596085.1 Anoplopoma fimbria | reverse complement strand
GTCCACCGGTGCCGGTACCGTGAAAAACACCGGTAATCCGGCACACCGGTATACACGCGACTGTGACATTACATTACATTACAGTCATTTAGCAGACGCTTTTATCCAAAGCGACTTACAGGAAGTGTATTCAACATAGGTATTCAAGAGAACTACTAGTCACCAGAAGTCATAAGTGCATCTCCTTTCTTAAACAAGCATCTCAAAGTATAAGCCAGAGCAAAAGTATAGTGCAGAGGCAGATTACTACGAAAACAGTAATTGCAACAGACTAATCCGAATATAGTAAGTGCTACAAACTACTACGAATAGGATAAGTGCAGTAAACAAATACAAATTCAATAAGTGCAGCGAACTGATACGAATACAGTAAGTGCAGCAACTAATACGAGTGCCATAAGTGCTACGAGGAAGGCTCCGGGTAGTACTTCCTGAAGAGGTGAGTTTTCAGCCTGCGCCTAAAGATGGGCAGCGACTCTGCTGTCCTGACGTCAGTGGGGAGTTCATTCCACCACTGAGGGGCCAGGACAGAAAAAAGCTGTGACCGGGTGGATCGGCCGCAGGGACCTCTGAGCGACAAACGCGAAACATTAAATAAAGATAATAAAACATTAAACAAAGATATTAAAACATTAAATAAAGAGAATGAAACATTAAATAAATAGAATAAAACATTAAATAAAGATATTAAAACATTAAACAAAGAGAATAAAACATTAAATGAAGATAATAAAACATTAAATAAAGAGAATGAAACATTAAATAAAGAGAATATAACATTTAATAAAGATAATGAAACATTAAATAAATAGAATAAAACATTAAATAAAGATAATAGATGATGTTTCAGCCTTCGTGGCATCAACTTAAGATCTTAAAAATAAGAACTTGAAAATGTAAATATATACATATATATATATATATATATATATATATATATATATATATATATATATATATAATATATTGTGTTTTATATGTATGAACAAATGTCTCAATAAAGTTATTGAATTAAAAAAAAAAAAAAATTAAAATTAAAAAAAAAAAAAATTAAAAATTAAAATTAAAAAATAAATAAATAAATAAAATCTACCCGGCATGCAATGCGCGGTGATCGCCGGAACCTATTTCCCGGTCACCGGGATTCTACCGGGACGCCTCCTCTAGCTCCCAGACGGCTCAACCTCCTCTAGCTATGCTAGCTATAGGAGGTTGAGCCGGCCGGTCCACCGGTACCGGTACCGTGAAAAACACCGGTAATCCGGCACACCGGTATACAGGAGGATGAGCCGTCCAGATAAACATCCGTGAAAACATCATGACGTGACGTCACTGCACCGTGACTGTGACAAACGCGAAACATTAAATAAAGATAATAAAACATTAAATAAAGATAATGATCTTTCGTTTATATGTATGAACAAATGTCTCAAGAAAGTTATTGAATTTAAAAAAATAAAATAAAATAAAAACTACCCGGCATGCAATGCGCGGTGATCGCCGGAACCTATTTCCCGGTCACCGGGATTCTACCGGGACGGCTCCTCTAGCTCCCGGACGGCTCAACCTCCTCTAGCTATGCTATCCTTCCGTTTTCAGCCCGCGGTCGCGGTCATTTTCACGCGGATTCAGCAGCATGGAGAGACAGGCTGATGGCACCACTGTTTAGCCACTTCATGCTCTCTTTTACGGACGTTTTCAGCCGGCGGTCGCGGTCATTTTTTAGGCGGATGGAGCAGCATGGTTGTTTCGGTTCATTTTACGCCGTTTTAGTGTGCTAAAAGACCCGCTGTCACTCCCAGAGTTTACCCTGACTTGGAGCACTCTGCTGCGGGTGTTTTGACGCTGTGATGCCGGTCATTTTACGCCGTTTCACTGCCTTAAAAGACAGATTAAGCCGGATTTCAGCACTAAAATCCTCCGGAAAGCGCCTGCTATTTTTTTCCTCCCTGGGCTGCTGGAGGTCATTTTACGCCGTTTTAGTGTGCTAAAGACCGGCTGGAGGTTGAGCCGGCCGGTCCACCGGTACCGGTACCGTGAAAAACACCGGTAATCCGGCACACCGGTATACAGGAGGATGAGCCGTCCAGATAAACATCCGTGAAAACATCATGACGTGACGTCACTGCACCGCGACTGTGACAAACGCGAAACATTAAATAAAGATAATAAAACATTAAACAAAGATATTAAAACATTAAATAAAGATATTAAAACATTAAATAAAGAGAATGAAACATTAAATAAATAGAATAAAACATTAAATAAAGATATTAAAACATTAAACAAAGAGAATAAAACATTAAATGAAAATAATAAAACATTAAATAAAGAGAATGAAACATTAAATAAAGAGAATATAACATTTAATAAAGATAATGAAACATTCTATAAATAGAATAAAACATTAAATAAAGATAATAGATGATGTTTCAGCCTATCCGGTATAAAGGAGGATTAATAAGATCTTAAAAATAAGAACTTGAAAATGTAAATATATACATATATATATATATATATATATATATAAATATATTGTGTTTTATATGTATGAACAAATGTCTCAATAAAGTTATTGAATTAAAAAAAAAAAAAAAAAAAAAAAAAAAAAATTAAAAAAAAAAAAAAAATTAAAAATTAAAAAATTAAAAAAAATAAATAAATAAAATCTACCCGGCATGCAATGCGCGGTGATCGCGGAACCTATTTCCCGGTCACCGGGATTCTACCGGGACGCCTCCTCTAGCTCCCAGACGGCTCAACCTCCTCTAGCTATGCTAGCTATAGGAGGTTGAGCCGGCCGGTCCACCGGTACCGGTACCGTGAAAAACACCGGTAATCCGGCACACCGGTATACAGGAGGATGAGCCGTCCAGATAAACATCCGTGAAAACATCATGACGTGACGTCACTGCACCGTGACTGTGACAAACGCGAAACATTAAATAAAGATAATAAAACATTAAATAAAGATAATGATCTTTCGTTTATATGTATGAACAAATGTCTCAAGAAAGTTATTGAATTTAAAAAAATAAAATAAAATAAAAACTACCCGGCATGCAATGCGCGGTGATCGCCGGAACCTATTTCCCGGTCACCGGGATTCTACCGGGACGGCTCCTCTAGCTCCCGGACGGCTCAACCTCCTCTAGCTATGCTATCCTTCCGTTTTCAGCCCGCGGTCGCGGTCATTTTCACGCGGATTCAGCAGCATGGAGAGACAGGCTGATGGCACCACTGTTTAGCCACTTCATGCTCTCTTTTACGGACGTTTTCAGCCGGCGGTCGCGGTCATTTTTTAGGCGGATGGAGCAGCATGGTTGTTTCGGTTCATTTTACGCCGTTTTAGTGTGCTAAAAGACCCGCTGTCACTCCCAGAGTTTACCCTGACTTGGAGCACTCTGCTGCGGGTGTTTTGACGCTTGATGCCGGTCATTTTACGCCGTTTCACTGCCTTAAAAGACAGATTAAGCCGGATTTCAGCACTAAAATCCTCCGGAAAGCGCCTGCTATTTTTTCCTCCCTGGGCTGCTGGAGGTCATTTTACGCCGTTTTAGTGTGCTAAAAGACCGGCTGGAGGTTGAGCCGGCCGGTCCACCGGTACCGGTACCGTGAAAAACACCGGTAATCCGGCACACCGGTATACAGGAGGATGAGCCGTCCAGATAAACATCCGTGAAAACATCATGACGTGACGTCACTGCACCGCGACTGTGACAAACGCGAAACATTAAATAAAGATAATAAAACATTAAACAAAGATATTAAAACATTAAATAAAGATATTAAAACATTAAATAAAGAGAATGAAACATTAAATAAATAGAATAAAACATTAAATAAAGATATTAAAACATTAAATAAAATAAATAAAACATTAAATGAAGATAATAAAACATTAAATCCCGGTCAATGAAACATTAAATAAAGAGAATATAACATTTAATAAAGATAATGAAACATTAAATAAATAGAATAAAACATTAAATAAAGATAATAGATGATGTTTCAGCCTTCGTGGCATCAACTTAAGATCTTAAAAATAAGAACTTGAAAATGTAAATATATACATATATATATATATATATATATATATATATATATAAATATATTGTGTTTTATATGTATGAACAAATGTCTCAATAAAGTTATTGAATTAAAAAAAAAAAAAAAAAAAAATTAAAATTAAAAAAAATATTAAAAATTAAAATTAAAAAATAAATAAATAAATAAAATCTACCCGGCATGCAATGCGCGGTGATCGCCGGAACCTATTTCCCGGTCACCGGGATTCTACCGGGACGCCTCCTCTAGCTCCCAGACGGCTCAACCTCCTCTAGCTATGCTAGCTATAGGAGGTTGAGCCGGCCGGTCCACCGGTACCGGTACCGTGAAAAACACCGGAATCCGGCACACCGGTATACAGGAGGATGAGCCGTCCAGATAAACATCCGTGAAAACATCATGACGTGACGTCACTGCACCGTGACTGTGACAAACGCGAAACATTAAATAAAGATAATAAAACATTAAATAAAGATAATGATCTTTCGTTTATATGTATGAACAAATGTCTCAAGAAAGTTATTGAATTTAAAAAAATAAAATAAAATAAAAACTACCCGGCATGCAATGCGCGGTGATCGCCGGAACCTATTTCCCGGTCACCGGGATTCTACCGGGACGGCTCCTCTAGCTCCCGGACGGCTCAACCTCCTCTAGCTATGCTATCCTTCCGTTTTCAGCCCGCGGTCGCGGTCATTTTCACGCGGATTCAGCAGCATGGAGAGACAGGCTGATGGCACCACTGTTTAGCCACTTCATGCTCTCTTTTACGGACGTTTTCAGCCGGCGGTCGCGGTCATTTTTTAGGCGGATGGAGCAGCATGGTTGTTTCGGTTCTTTACGCCGTTTTAGTGTGCTAAAAGACCCGCTGTCACTCCCAGAGTTTACCCTGACTTGGAGCACTCTGCTGCGGGTGTTTTGACGCTGTGATGCCGGTCATTTTACGCCGTTTCACTGCCTTAAAAGACAGATTAAGCCGGATTTCAGCACTAAAATCCTCCGGAAAGCGCCTGCTATTTTTTTCCTCCCTGGGCTGCTGGAGGTCATTTTACGCCGTTTTAGTGTGCTAAAAGACCGGCTGGAGGTTGAGCCGGCCGGTCCACCGGTACCGGTACCGTGAAAAACACCGGTAATCCGGCACACCGGTATACAGGAGGATGAGCCGTCCAGATAAACATCCGTGAAAACATCATGACGTGACGTCACTGCACCGCGACTGTGACAAACGCGAAACATTAAATAAAGATAATAAAACATTAAACAAAGATATTAAAACATTAAATAAAGATATTAAAACATTAAATAAAGAGAATGAAACATTAAATAAATAGAATAAAACATTAAATAAAGATATTAAAACATTAAACAAAGAGAATAAAACATTAAATGAAGATAATAAAACATTAAATAAAGAGAATGAAACATTAAATAAAGAGAATATAACATTTAATAAAGATAATGAAACATTCAATAAATAGAATAAAAC
>NW_026551261.1:0-608 GCF_027596085.1 Anoplopoma fimbria | reverse complement strand
GTGATGTGTGGCTGTGATGTGTGTGGCTGTGATGTGTGACTGTGATGTGTGACTGTGATGTGTGACTGTGATGTGTGACTGTGATGTGTGACTTTGATGTGACAGTGATGAGACTGTGAAGTGTGACTGTGATGTGTGACTGTGATGTGTGACTGTGATGTGTGACGTTCCTGTGACTGTGATGTGACTGTGATGTGACTGTGACTGTGATGTGTGGCTGTGATGTGTGACTGTGATGTGTGACTGTGATGTGTGACTGTGATGTGACTGTGATGTGTGACTGTGATGTGTGACTTTGATGTGACTGTGATGTGTGGCTGTGATGTGTGGCTGTGATGTGTGACTGTGATGTGTGACGTTCATGTGACTGTGATGTGACTGTGATGTGTGGCTGTGATGTGTGGCTGTGATGTGTGACTGTGATGTGTGACTGTGATGTTTGACTGTGATGTGTGACGTTCATGTGACTGTGAAGTGTGACTGTGATGTGACTGTGATGTGACTGTGACTGTGATGTGTGGCTGTGATGTGTGTGGCTGTGATGTGTGACGTGTGACTGTGATGTGTGACTGTGATGTGTGACTGTGATGTGTGCCTGTGATGTGTGA
>NW_026551260.1:0-877 GCF_027596085.1 Anoplopoma fimbria | reverse complement strand
AGAGACAAACAAACAGAGAGACAGAGAGACAAACAGAGAGACAAATAGAGAGACAAACAGAGAGACAGAGAGACAGACAGAGAGACAAACAGAGAGACAAACAGGGAGACAGAGAGACAAACAGAGAGACAGACAGACAGGGAGACAAACAGAGAGACAGACAGAGAGACAAACAGAGAGACAGACAGACAAACAGAGAGAGAGAGACAAACAGAGAGACAGAGAGAGACAGACAGACAGAGACAAACAGAGAGACAGACAGAGAGACAAACAGAGAGACAGAGAGACAAACAGAGAGACAAACAGAGAGACAGACAGAGAGACAAACAGAGAGACAGAGAGATAAACAGAGAGACAAATAGAAAGACAAAGAGAGAGACAAACAGAGAGAGAGAGAGACAAACAGAGAGACAAATAGAGAGACAGAGAGACAAACAGAGAGAGAGACAAACAGAGAGACAGAGAGACAAACAGACAGAGAGACAGACAAACAGGGAGACAAACAGAGAGACAAACAGAGAGACAAACAGAGAGACAAACAGAGACAAACAGAGAAACAGAGAGACAAACAGAGAGACAGACAGAGACAAACAGAGAGACAAACAGAGAGACAGACACAGAGAGACAAACAGACAGAGAGACAAACAGAGAGACAGAGAGACAAACAGAGAGACAAACAGAGAGACAGACAGAGAGACAAACAGAGAGACAGAGAGACAAACAGAGAGACAAACAGAGAGACAAACAGAGAGACAGAGAGACAAACAGAGAGACAAACAGAGAGACAGACAGACAGAGAGACAAACAGAGAGACAAACAGACAGACAGAAGACAAACAGAGAGACAGAGAGACAGAGAGACAAACAGAGACAGAGAG
>NW_026551259.1:0-647 GCF_027596085.1 Anoplopoma fimbria | reverse complement strand
GGCTTGGAATTTGGAACGCGCCACGTCGACTGAGGCTCACCGCGAGAGTTTTGGCTGGGACGACTGGTGTCTCTGGCTGCTCTCACCGGGGGGCGGTACTTACTTTGGTTTCTCTTCATAACGCACAAGTCTTTCGCCTTTTACTAAAGACTTCCGTGGAGAGGAACACCAATGAGTTGAACCTATTTTTGGCAGGCTTTGCCATTCGGCTGAGCCTTGTGTACTTGTCAAAAGAATAGAAGCTGATTTTAACAAGACAAGTGTGCTTGACCTTGTAGGGCCTGTGCGGTTGTGCTAAGCAGCATCCCCCGCAATGCCCAATTGAAAGTACTGCACCATGACAAGCGACACGTGTGCCACGAGGTTGACACGGGCAGCAAACAGTTGGGGATCATCGCTTCTCGGCCTTTGGCTAAGACTGTGATCACTTCCTGCTGGTGGTAAAACTTTTGCCTGTCCGTGGCATAAGTTTATCGCCGTTAGGGAGGATATTGTATTTATTCTTGCGCAAAACTTTTCAACCACTTTGGTTGCAAATATCTACGCAAGATAACATTGGCACAGAGGGCATCTTACCTGCACTCTTCCGGAAGACCATCTTGACCAGGCCAAACAGGAAAGGGTAATTGAACTTTATTTATTAAGTT
>NW_026551258.1:0-1157 GCF_027596085.1 Anoplopoma fimbria | reverse complement strand
TTGAATTAAAAAAATTAAAAAAAATTAAAATTAAAAAAAAAAATTAAAAATTAAAATTAAAAATAAATAAATAAATAAAATCTACCCGGCATGCAATGCGCGGTGATCGCCGGAACCTATTTCCCGGTCACCGGGATTCTACCGGGACGCCTCCTCTAGTTTCCCAGACGGCTCAACCTCCTCTAGCTATGCTAGCTATAGGAGGTTGAGCCGGCCGGTCCACCGGTACCGGTACCGTGAAAAACACCGGTAATCCGGCACACCGGTATACAGGAGGATGAGCCGTCCAGATAAACATCCGTGAAAACATCATGACGTGACGCCACTGCACCGCGACTGTGACAAACGCTAAACATTAAATAAAGATAATAAAACATTAAATAAAGATAATGATCTTTCGTTTATATGTATGAACAAATGTCTCAAGAAAGTTATTGAATTTAAAAAATAAAATAAAATAAAAACTACCTGGCATGCAATCCGCGGTGATCGCCGGAACCTATTTCCCGGTCACCGGGATTCTACCGGGACGGCTCCTCTAGCTCCCGGACGGCTCAACCTCCTCTAGCTATGCTATCCTTCCGCTTTTCAGCCCGCGGTCGCGGTCATTTTCACGCGGATTCAGCAGCATGGAGAGACAGGCTGATGGCACCACTGTTTAGCCACTTCATGCTCTCTTTTACGGACGTTTTCAGCTGGCGGTCGCGGTCATTTTTTAGGCGGATGGAGCAGCATGGTTGTGTCGGTTCATTTTACGCCGTTTTAGTGTGCTAAAAGACCCGCTGTCACTCCCAGAGTTTACCCTGACTTGGAGCACTCTGCTGCGGGTGTTTTGACGCTGTGATGCCGGTCATTTTACGCCGTTTCACTGCCTTAAAAGACAGATTCAGCCGGATTTCAGCACTAAAATCCTCCGGAAAGCGCCTGCTATTTTTTTCCTCCCTGGGCTGCTGGAGGTCATTTTACGCCGTTTTAGTGTGCTAAAAGACCGGCTGGAGGTTGAGCCGGCCGGTCCACCGGTACCGGTACCGTGAAAAACACCGGTAATCCGGCACACCGGTATACAGGAGGATGAGCCGTCCAGATAAACATCCGTGAAAACATCATGACGTGACGCCACTGCACCGCGACTGTGACAAACGCTAAACATTAAATAA
>NW_026551257.1:0-991 GCF_027596085.1 Anoplopoma fimbria | reverse complement strand
ATTCTTCTACGTTCTAAAATTTTATTCTGTTGTTTTACAAAAATATGTCCGTCCACAGTAACGACTCGAAATGCTCACCAGGCCCGTAGGCGTGTGTGGACGGGGGTCGAGATGGAGTTGCTGCTTAAGGTCAGTTTACAACATAAATCCGATAAAGGCCAAGCGTTGTCGTCTTGTTATATGAAATATTTTTCCGTAACGGTATCCTGCCAAAGGAGGCTCATAGAAGGTGGAGTGAAGTTTAACACGTCAACACAGGGTTTTCAAAGTGTGAGAGAGTGAGCCCCCCTCAGAGAAAAATTTTCAGCTGAGCCCCCCCCCCCCAAAAAAAATAATGTTCTAAATACCTGTGTTTTGAAAGCTATCTTAATTATTTTACACATTTTAAACATCTCTGATCATAATTTTAAAACATTTGAAACATATCTTTGAAACGTATTTTTTTAACATATTTTTTAAACATTACAACATCTTCCGACTCTGAATTTTCTGAGTCGAATCAGATCTGCCTTTTCAGTCCAGAGATTCGACTATTCGGCGGGGTTTGTTTACCGGCGTTGCTATGGTGACCTAAATTATTATAAGCAACTGAAAACGATGCCGGTTTGAAACTAAAACTGTGATTCTGAAAAAGTATAAATGCTATCAAAATTCTGTTTAGATAGTATTGAAGATACAAGTGTGTAGATTTGTTTAATGGTTTGAACGATCGTAAACGGTTGAAAAATGAATGAGTTACGATGTCTAGAAGTAGGTGTATCAGAATGGGCTGACGTCTTCAATGAAAACAGCTGTAAACGAAGCGGTATGAAACTAAAACTGTGATTCTGAAGAAATTTTAAATGATATCGAAATTCTGTTTAGATATTATTGAAGATACAAGTGTGTAGATTTGTTAAATGGTTTGCACGAAGATAAACGGTTGAAAATTGATTTAGTTATGTTACTTCTACAGTTGAAGTACGACTGATGATTTGAATCATCGACTTTC
>NW_026551256.1:0-374 GCF_027596085.1 Anoplopoma fimbria | reverse complement strand
AGGTCAACTGCTTGATTGAGTATTAACACGTTCGAACTTGATTACAGCAAACTTGGTCACTTGGGTTTTCATGGTGTAAGGTCAGCACTCTGGGCTCTGAATCCAGTGATCCGAGTTCAAGTCTCAGTGAAACTTTGTCAATAAGGAGGTGCTTGGTGCAAAATTCTACAGAGCAGAATGAATATAACTGTCCTGTTGTTCCCATGCTACAGTAGAACTCAAAAGTGACGTGGAGATAAGTCAGTCATTGAAAGTCCTGTAGCCCAGATATGTCGTTGTCAATGGAGGTCAATCAAATGTCTGTTTCACAAGACACAACTTCAACGTCCAAGAACACATTGTGTCTGGTCAAGCACTGCAACATTCCACTCTGG
>NW_026551255.1:0-1323 GCF_027596085.1 Anoplopoma fimbria | reverse complement strand
AGAGAGACAGACAGACAGGGAGACAAACAGAGAGACAAACAAACAGAGAGACAGAGAGACAAATAGAGAGACAAACAGAGAGACAGAGAGACAAACAGAGAGACAGAGAGACAAACAGAGAGACAGAGAGACAAACAGAGAGACAAACAGAGAGACAAACAGAGAGAGAGACAAACAGAGAGACAAACAGAGAGACAGACAGACAAACAGAGAGAGAGACAAACAGGGAGACAAACAGAGAGACAGAGAGACAAACAAAGAGAGAGACAAACAGAGAGAGAGACAAACAGAGAGACAGAGAGACAAACAGACAGAGAGACAGACAAACAGGAGACAAAGAGAGAGACAGACAGACAAACAGAGAGACAGAGAGACAAACAGAGAGACAAACAGAGAGACAGAGAGACAAACAGAGAGACAGACAGAGAGACAAACAGAGAGACAGACAGACAGTGAGACAAACAGAGAGACAGACAGAGAGACAAACAGAGAGACAAACAGAGAGACAAACAGAGAGACAGAGAGACAAACAGAGAGACAAACAGAGAGACAGAGAGACAAACAGAGAGACAGACAGACAGGGAGACAAACAGAGAGACAGACAGAGAGACAAACAGAGAGACAGAGAGACAAACAGAGGAGACAGAGAGACAAACAGAGAGACAGACAGACAGAGAGACAAACAGAGACAGACAGAGAGACAAAACAGAGACAGACAAACAGAGACAGAGAGACAAACAGAGAGACAGACAGAGAGACAAACAGAGACAGACAGATAAACAGACAAATAGAAAGACAAACAGAGAGACAAACAGAGACAAACAGAGAGACAAACAGAGAGACAGACAGAGAGAGACAGAGAGACAAACAGAGAGACAAAACAGAGAGACAAACAGAGAGACAGAGGACAAACAGACAAACAGAGAAACAGAGAGACAAACAGAGAGACAAAGACAAACAGAGAGACAAACAGGGAGAGAGACAGAGAGACAAACAGAGAGACAGACAAACAGAGAGACAGACAGACAGTGAGACAAACAGAGAGACAGACAGACATGGAGAGACAAACAGAGAGACAGACAGAGAGACAAACAGAGACAAACAAACAGAGAGAGAGACAAACAGAGAGACAGAGAGAGAGACAGACAAGAGAGACAAACAGAGAGACAGACAGAGAGACAAACAGAGAGACAAACAGAGAGACAAACAGAGAGACAAACAGAGAGACAGACAGAGAGACAAACAGAGAGACAGAGAGATAAACAGAGAGACAAATAGAAAGACAAACAGAGAGAGACAAACAGAGAGAAGAGAGACAAACAG
>NW_026551254.1:0-506 GCF_027596085.1 Anoplopoma fimbria | reverse complement strand
TAGTAGTACTCTTGTAGTAGTAGTAGTACTCCTGTAGGAGTAGTAGTAGTACTTGTACTCTCTTGTGGTAGTAGTACTCTTGTAGTAGTTGTAATAGTAGCAGTACTCTTGTAGTAGTAGTACTCTTGTAGTAGCTGTAGTAGTACTCTTGTAATAGTAAGTAGTACTCCTGTAGGTAGTGTAGTGCTACTCCTGTAGTAGTAGTTGTTGTAGTAGTAGTAGTAGTTTCTTGCAGTAGTAGTAGTAGTAGTAGTAGTAGTGACTACTCTTGTATTCCTGTAGTACTCTTGTTGTAGTAGTTGTACTACTTGGTAGTAGTATTAGTAGTACTCTTCTTGTAGTAGTTGTAGTACTCTTGTAGTAGTAGTATACTCTTGTTGTAGTAGTAGTAGTAGTACTCTTTGTAGTAGTAGTAGTGAGCCTCTTGTAGTTGTAGTAGTACTCTTGTAGTATTAGTTGTAGTAGTATTCTTGTAGTAGTGGTAGAATTACTCTTGTTGTAGTAGT
>NW_026551253.1:0-1605 GCF_027596085.1 Anoplopoma fimbria | reverse complement strand
AACATAAAAAGGAACGTATGGCGTCGTTCTTTGAGTGTTCACTCATTATGTCAGTAAGATAGACCTCTACAGGCATTACACTAGAGACTAGCTCCAGGATATCAGCTAAAAGACTCAATAATATGCAGCTTTTCACTCAGAAGGCAGAACAGGCTCTGGAGCTTTTAAGTGAATGCCGAAAGTTGTTTCCTGTTTGCTCTATGAAATCTATCCCATTGTAGCTGCATCCATTACATGGTGCCATGAATGGTCCAGCAAGTCCGTCCTTTTCACTCTTGAATACTTTGCAGTTGTTTACTTAATCAACAAAGGACGCAGCAATGCCCCACCCATCATGCTGTTCATATACTGCTTAATCTGTCACTCTATTACAAACCAATATGTTCTCCACACAGTCCTCATGTCCGGCCCACTCCATCTCTTTATTGTTCCTTATTCAAGAAGATCAGAAACTCTTGCAGACATCAACCATCGGTTCTCAATATTCAACACTGTTGTTCGTCTTGTAAATCCAAGCCTAATCCCGCTGGATCATCGATTCCCAGAACTTCATCATCGAAACCTATCTCCTTCAACCCTGTTGATTCACTTGGAAGAGTGTCCACTACTTCCACAACATGACCAGTACATCATAACCTTTCCACTGTTCAATCTTGTCACCATGACCTGTTTTTGTTACCTTCGCCCATTCCATGATGGCCATAAAAAACTCATGCCATCAAGTTAACCTTATTGGAATAAGCTTCCAATGCAAAGCTTCTTCTCTAAACTCTTATCCAGTAGCCAGAGCTTGTAACTTCACTTCTCAAAGGTCTCCGACGCATCCCAGAACCCTCGATACAAACATGAGACGCTTGTCCTCCTAAGAGTATCTCCAATACACTCGCTCAGCTCTTGAAGATCTGGACTCTGCTCAATCTAGTTTCTAGTAACTGGGGGTTTTCGGGGTTTTGTGGTGCCCAGTTGCTATGGTGGATTCCCTATCAAAGCTTCCCCACAACGATTCAGCAAAGCGGATAATCTACATATAATTTAAACCTGGCATATAAATCATTTTGACCTTTAAAATGCTTCTATTTGATGGTATGGTCCTTGCTAGTGAATGTCCAGATGCTGCTTTTACTCCCAAAGACAAAGGCAGATGTTTTAAAAAGGAAATTAGTCCAAACTACTGAGCAGAGCAGACATGATGTCACATTTAAAAAGTCAATAAGCAGTCCCTCCCTCTAAAACCCCTCTGTGTGGGGAACATGACAGCCAGACCAAAGGTCAGAGGTGAGAGGACCATCTCTAACTGTCCACCACTCTTCTCCATGTCACACAGTCTTTCATTCACTCACTCTGTTTATCAATATGGGATCAGGATCCATCAGAGACCAGACTGTCCTGGACCTGGAGCTGGACCGGAAGGAAACCTGGACCTGGACCTGAAGCTGGACCTAAATATGGACATGGACCTGGACCTAGACCTGGACCTGAACCCAGCTGTGTGTCCTTGAAGAGTGACCGGTCTATGGAACATCCCTATTCTTCAAAGATGGACGCCACTCTGTTGATCAATGGTGAGGATTTAAACTGATGATGAAAACAATGTGATGATGATGA
>NW_026551252.1:0-1051 GCF_027596085.1 Anoplopoma fimbria | reverse complement strand
GTTTATTTTGTATAGCCCAGAATCACAAATTTCAAATTTGCCTCAGAGGGCTTTACAATGTGTACACATGCGACATCCTCTGTCCTTCCCTCACATCGGCACAGGAAAAACTCCCCTAAAAAACCCCTGTTTTACTTAGTTTGTCTTCAATAATGTAAATGTGTCTAATCTATCAGCTCCATGCTGTGTAAACAGCCTCTCTCTTTCTGAATCTTTCTGAGTTGGGAAGACACAGAAAACCTTTAACTTTGTATTTAACACTAATAAACAACAATAAATATCCACTCCTCGTCCTGATATCAAAACTACAGTACTTCCTGTATACAGTAGAGCATAACGTGCTGAAATGTTATATTGAGCTGTGAAGCTCTGTCCTCAGTCCTCAGCTCCCAGTCCTCTAGTCTGAGAGAGCTGGACCTGAGTAACAACAACCTGCAGGATTCAGGAGTGAAGTGGCTGTCTGCTGGACTGGAGAGTCCACACTGGAAACTGGAAACTCTCAGGTCAGATCAAGTTAGTTTCTCTTGAATGATTTAAATGTGTCTCTAAACGATCAGCTCCATGCAGTTAAAACAGCCTCTCTCTTTCTGAATCTTTGAATTAGTTCATCAGGATTTCAGATTTCATAAACCTCTATTTCACCAGGAAAAGAACCAGAACTATGGAACCAGAGGAACTAATCTCAGAGACTAAACTAGAGTCCAAAAGTCCTTTTTCTGAATTCCTGTTAGTTTTTCCTTCCCATCTTAAGAACCTTGTAGAACAGACAAACTTGATCCACAGCGGATTAAAAAACGATGGTGGAGTTTGAAACAATAAAACATCAAAGGGTCATCCTGTTGTTGCTCTTATTCATGCTTTATGATATTATGTTTGATATAATTAATGAATGAAAGGGAGAAATGCAGAGGTGGAAAGGGAGTGAAAACATGAATGTCTGTCTCTACAGTGACGATCTGCTGAGAGATGATGGTTGTTTATTTCTGCTTTAGAACGTAACTGACAGGAAATTAGTATGTGAAGTTTAATTTTTGTTTTTCAGTCACTTTGT
>NW_026551251.1:0-1308 GCF_027596085.1 Anoplopoma fimbria | reverse complement strand
TACGTCTCTAAAGGGTGTCTTGTGGGTCGCTATCTGACGCTGAGGGGCGCGAGGATAGGTGGGTGTTTGACGCCCTGGGAATGAGACCGGGTTGATAGTTACCATGAGCAGGGAGGGTCCGTCTGCCAACACTACACAACAGATGAGCCAAAGATTTGATCGTTTGATCGTGATCGTTTGATAGAGATATCGTGTGATTGAAAGATGAACTCCAGAAGTTCTGAAGTACTTAAAACAAACAAACATAACCAAATAAGTGATATTATTTGGTCATCATCATGGGAAGATACTTCTTTAAATAGTGATTGAATACATTTCAAATGGAAGAATACAGCAGAAACAAGCAAAAACTACATTTCCACATGACACACTATTTATCTGTAGAGAGTAGATATAAGAGTTGAAGTTGACAGTACCAGCTTCACCACTTCATGGCTGTAATAATTTTGATTATGTATCTATCATTTGTATTGTGCGCAAGCAGGCGCGGTCTTACCATTAAGGCAAAGGTAGGCAACTGCCTGGGGCCCCCCAACCTGCAGGGGGGCCCCCCAACCAGCTGCCCCCTCCCCATTTAGCAGGGGCTTGGGGCCTCCAGACAGTAGCCCCCCACCATTGTGTTTGTAAATTATAATTGTGTATGTCTAAACTGAAAAACAAAGAAAAAACAAAGAAAAAACAGACAAAAAAATAAAATCCCCAAATCGCATTATCAAGCCCCCCTCCCCTTTCGTGTTATAATGGACTATTCCATGAGTGACCGCGAAAGACGAAAGACCGCGAAAGACGGAAGTGAAGTGAAGTGAAGTGCTACGTACGATTTGTGTTGACAGTAAAAATGAAGCAACAATATCCAAGTGGGGCGATTAAAAGGAGAAAGCGGGAGGAAACGAAGCAGAAGAACGCTACACTCCCTAAATTGACAAGCTTTTTAATGTGTCAACAACACCGGTTGACACTAATAATAACAACGTTGAGGACGAGGAACCGGTCGTTGAAGATTCAGAGGAGCTAGCCGTATGTGATGAGCTATCCGCTGTTTCCGACAGCGCAGACAATTACCAATTGGTGGACGACGAGCTGACTGATTCTGAAGACGATGTGGTGGTGAGTAGCCCCCTTCTTCTGACCACCACGAAAGTGATGTAGATCTGCTCGAAGTAGTGGGAGATGACCCGGCGCTGTGGCCAACGTTTCTGAACGACAGAGAACGATGCGAGATAGTGATGAAAGGACCTGTTCAGCTTGAGCTAGAGTTCCCCAAAAACGAAGAAGGTCGGCGATTCACAAGGGCCAATTACTTCATGT
>NW_026551250.1:0-3171 GCF_027596085.1 Anoplopoma fimbria | reverse complement strand
TTCATATTTATTGACAGATTGTACATATTTATATTTATTGACAGACTGTATATATTTATATTTATTATTCATATTTATTGACAGACTATACATATTTATATTTATATTTATTGACAGATTGTATATATTTATATTTATTGACAGACTATTTATATTTTTATTGACAGACTGTACATATTTATATTTATTGACAGACTGTATATATTTATATTTATTAATATTTATTTTACAGACTATACATATTTATATTTATTGACAGATTGTACATATTTATATTTATTGACAGACTGTATATATTTATATTTATTAATTTACAGACTGTACATATTTATTTTATTGACAGACTTATATTTATATTTATTATATTTATTGACAGACTATATTTATATTTATTGACAGACTGTACATATATTATATTTATTGACAGACTGTACATATTTATATTTATTGTAATATATTTACAGACTATATTTATTGACAGACTGTATTATTTATATTGTATATCATATTTATTGACACATTGTACATATTTATATTTATTGACAGACTGTACATATTTATATTTATTGACAGACTATATATATTTAGAATTATATTTATTCATATTTATTAACAGACTGTACATATTTATATTTATTGACAGACTGTACATATTTATTCTTATTTTTTATTAATTTACAGACTGTACATATTTATATTAATTGACAGACTGTATATATTTATATTTATTTATATTTATTGACAGACTGTACATATTTATATTTATTGACAGACTATTTATAATTATATTTATTCATATTTATTAACAGACTGTACATATTTATATTTATTAACAGACTGTAAATATTTATATTTATTGACAGACTGTACATATTTATATTTATTGACAGACTGTACATATTTATATATATTGACAGACTGTTTATATTTATTGATTCATTCATATTTATTGACATATTGTACAGACTGTATATTGTATATTTATATTTATTGACAGGATATTAATAGTTATAATTATATTTATTCATATTTATTAACAGACTGTACATATTTATATTTATTAACAGATTGTTCATATTTATATTTATTGACAGATTGCACATATTTATATTTATTGACAGACTGTACATATTTAAATTTATTGACAGACTATATATTTATTCATATTTATTGACAGACTGTACATTTTATATTTATTGACAGACTGTATACATTTGTATTTATTGACAGACTATATATTTATATTATTGACAGACTGTATATTTATTCATATATTATATTTACAGACTGTACATATTTATATTTATTAACATTTATTGACAGACTGTACATATTTATATTTATTGACAGACAGACTGTACATATTTATATTTATTGACAGACTGTATATATATTATATTTATTCATATTTTATTGACAGACTGTATATATTTATATTTATTGACAGACTGTATATATTTATATTTATTCATATTTTGACAGACTGTACATATTTATATTTATTGACAGACTGTATATATTTATATTTATTCATATTTATTGACAGACTGTACATATTTATATTTATTGACAGACTGTATATATTTATATTCATTAATATTTATTGACAGACTGTGCATATTTATATTTATTGACAGACTGTACATGTCTGCCTTTTTATTTTGTTTCTCTAATCATGTTTGTTTTTACTCCAGGGAAATCAATCATCTGGTTTGTTTATTCTATAATGTTCTTCATCTGTTTGTTTCTATTAAAACGTGTTAAAGAGGCTGACAGAGAGCACGAGCTCTGATTACATCTGTTTATTTATTTATATTGTCCTGATGTCAAACTGACAGCACTTCTACTAAAACTGGAACCACACAGAGATTTATTGATCAGCACTGATCATATTTAGGATTCTGTTCTGTTTATTGAAGATGAACATTTAAATTGCTGCTCTGTTTTTTATTCATATTTAGACTGTACATATTTATATTTATTTACAGACTATACATATTTATTCTTATTTTTTATTAATTTACAGACTGTACATATTTATATTTATTTACAGACTGTACATATTTATATTTTTTATTTATTGACAGACTACATATTTATATTTATTGACAGACTGTATATATTTATTATTTTATTGACATATTATTTATATTTATTGACAGACTGTATTTATATTTATATATTTATTAACAGACTGTACATATTTATATTTATTTTGTACATTTATTGATTATTTATATTTTGACAGACTGTATATATTTATATTTATTCATATTTATTGACAGATTACATATTTATATTTATTGACAGACTGTATATTTATTTATATTTATTGACAGACTATATATTTATATTATATTTATTCATATTTATATTTATTCACAGACTGTACATATTTATATTTATTGACAGACTGTATATATATTTATTATATTTATTTATTGACAGACTGTACATATTTTGATTTGACAGACTATTGACAGACTGTACATATTTATATTTATTGACAGACTGTTTATTTATTTATTGACAGACTTATATTTATTCATATTTATTTATATTTATTGATTGTACTATATATTTATATTTATTGACAGACTGTATATATTATATATATTTATATTTATTGACAGACTTTATTGACATATTTATTTACAGACTATACATATTTATATTTATTGACAGACTGTACATATTTATATTTATTGATTTATTGACAGACTGTACATATTTATATTTATTGACAGACTGTACATATTTATATTTATTTATTTACAGACTGTACATATTTATATTTATTTACAGACTATTTTTATTTATTTACAGACTGTACATATTTATTTATTTATTTACAGACTGTACATATTTATATTTATTATTTTATTGACAGACTGTATATATGTATTATTTATTTATTGACAGACTGTACATATTTATATTTATTGACAGACTGTATATATTTAGTTATATTTATTAATATTTATTGACAGACTGTACATATTTATATTTATTGACAGACTGTACATATTTATTCTTATTTTTTATTAATTTACAGACTGTACATATTTATATTAATTGACAGACTGTATATATTTATATTTATTAATATTTATTGACAGACTGTACATATTTATATTTATTGACAGACTATTTATAATTATATTTATTCAT
>NW_026551249.1:0-470 GCF_027596085.1 Anoplopoma fimbria | reverse complement strand
TATTTTTTATTAATTTACAGACTGTACATATTTATATTTATTTACAGACTGTACATATTTATTCTTATTTTTTATTAATTTACAGACTCTACATATTTGAATATTTATTGACAGACTGTATATATTTATATTTATTAATATTTATTGACAGACTGTATGTATTTATATTTATTGACAGACTATTTATAATTATATTTATTCATATTTATTAACAGACTGTGTACATATTTATATTTATTAACAGATTGTACTTATTTACATTTACACAGACTACATATTTATATATATTGACAGACTGTTTATATTTATATTCATTCATATTTATTGACAGATTGTACTAATATTTGTATTTATTGACAGACTATATATATTTATAATTATATTTATTCATATTTATTAACAGACAATTCATATTTATATTTATTGACAGACTGTATATATTTATATTTATTCATATTTATTGACAGACT
>NW_026551248.1:0-865 GCF_027596085.1 Anoplopoma fimbria | reverse complement strand
TTATTAATTTACAGACTGTACATATTTATATTAATTGACAGACTGTATATATTTATATTTATTTATATTTATTGACAGACTGTACGTATTTATATTTATTGACAGACTATTTATAATTATATTTATTCATATTTATTAACAGACTGTACATATTTATATTTATTAACAGACTGTAAATATTTATATTTATTGACAGATTGTACATATTCAAATTTATTGACAGACTACATATTTATATATATTGACAGACTGTTTATATTTATATTCATTCATATTTATTGACATATTGTACATATTTATATTTATTGACAGGATATTAATAGTTATAATTATATTTATTCATATTTATTAACAGACTGTACATATTTATTTATTAACAGATTGTTATATATTTATATTTATTGACAGATTGCACATATTTATATTTATTGACAGACTGTACATATTTAAATTTATTGACAGACTATATGTATTTATATTTATTCATATTTATTGACAGACTGTACACATTTGTATTTATTGACAGACTATATATATTTATAATTATATTTATTCATATTTATTAACAGACTGTACATATTTATATTTATTAACAGACTGTACATATTCATATTCATTGACAGATTGTACATATTTATATTAATTTACAGACTGTATATATTTATATTTATTCATATTTGTGACAGACTGTGCATATTTATATTTATTGACAGACTGTATATATTCATATTTATTGACAGACTATATATTTATATTCATTCATATTCATTGACAGATTGTATATATTTATATTTATTGACAGACTGTATATATTTATATTTATTAATATTTATTGACAGACTATACATATTTATATTTATTGACA
>NW_026551247.1:0-1123 GCF_027596085.1 Anoplopoma fimbria | reverse complement strand
TACAGACTGTACATATTTATTCTTATTTTTTATTAATTTACAGACTGTACATATTTATATTTATTTACAGACTGTACATATTTATTCTTATTTTTTATTAATTTACAGACTGTACATATTTATATTTATTGACAGATTGTACATATTCAAATTTATTGATTTATTGACAGACTGTTTATATTTATATTTATATTTATTGACAGACTGTATATATTTATATTTATATTTATTGACAGATATATATTTATATTTATTGACAGACTGTATATATTTATTAATATTTATTGACATATTTATATTTATTAACAGACTGTATATATATTTATTAACAGATATTCATATTTATATTTATTAACAGACTGTATATATTTATATTTATTATTTATTGACAGATTGTATATATTTATATTTATTGACAGACTGTATATATTTATATTTATTATATTTATTGACAGACTGTACATATTTATATTTATTGACAGACTGATTTATATTTATTTATATTTATTGACAGATTGTATATATATATTTATTGACAGACTTATATATTTATATTTATTGACAGACTGTATATATTTATATTTATTGACAGGCTGTATATATTCATATTTATTAATATTTATTGACAGACTATATATTTATTGACATATATATTTATTATGTATATTTATTGACAGATTATTCATATTTATTAATATTTATTGACAGACTATTTATTTATATTTATTGACAGACTGTTCATATTTATATTTATTGACAGACTGTATATATTTATATTTATTGACAGACTGTACATATTTATATTTATTGACAGATTTATATTTATATTTATTGACAGACTGTATATATTTATATTTATTCTTTATTCATATTTATTGACAGACTGTACATATTTATATTTATTGACAGACTGTATATATTTATATTTATTCATATTTATTGACAGACTGTACACATTTATATTTATTGACAGACTGTATTATATTAACAGACTGTACATATTCATATTCATTGACAGATTGTACATATTTATATTAATTTACAGACTGTATATATTTATATTTATTCAAATTTATTGACAGATTGTATATATTTATATTTATTGACAGACTGTATATATTTA
>NW_026551246.1:0-840 GCF_027596085.1 Anoplopoma fimbria | reverse complement strand
ATTAATTTACAGACTGTACATATTTATATTTATTTACAGACTGTACATATTTATTCTTATTTTTTATTAATTTACAGACTGTACATATTTATATTTATTGACAGACTGTATATATGTATATTTATTAATATTTATTGACAGACTGTACATATTTATATTTATTAACAGACTGTAAATATTTATATTTATTAACAGACTGTACATATTTAATTTTTTATTTGACAGACTACATATTTATATATATTGACAGACTGTTTATATTTATATTCATTCATATTTATTGACACATTGTACATATTTATATTCATTGACAGACTGTACATATATATTTATTGACAGACTATATATATTTAGAATTATATTTATTCATACTTATTAACAGACTGTACATATTTATATTTATTGACAGACTGTACATATTTATTCTTATTTTTTATTAATTTACAGACTGTACATATTTATATTAATTGACAGACTGTATATATTTATATTTATTTATATTTATTGACAGACTGTACGTATTTATATTTATTGACAGACTATTTATAATTATATTTATTCATATTTATTAACAGACTGTACATATTTATATTTATTAACAGACTGTACAGATTGTACATATTCAAATTTATTGACAGACTACATATTTATATATATTGACAGACTGTTTATATTTATATTCATTCATATTTATTGACATATTGTACATATTTATATTTATTGACAGGATATTAATAGTTATAATTATATTTATTCATATTTATTAACAGACTGTACTTTTATATTTATTAACAGATTGTTCATATTTATATTTATTGACAGATTGCACATATTTATATT